>NC_091452.1:3460000-3691056 GCF_964237555.1 Oryctolagus cuniculus | reverse complement strand
ATAGCCTAATATATACTCTAATATTTACTCTAATAGATAGTCTAATATATACTGTAATATATAGTCTAATATATACTCTAATATATAGTCTAATAGCCTAATAGATACTCCGATAGATACTCTAATAGATACTCCAATAGATACTCTAACAGATACTCCAATAGATACTCCAATAGATAGTGTAATAGATACTCTAACAGATACTCTGATACTCTAACAGATACTCTAACAGATAGTCTAATAGATACTCTAACAGATACTCTAATATATAGTCTAATAGATACTCCAATAGATACTCTAACAGATACTCTAATAGATACTCTAACAGATACTCTAATACATAGTCTAATAGATAGTCTAGTAGATTCTCTAACAGATACTCTAATAGATACTCCAATAGATACTCCAATAGACACTCTAACAGATACTCTAATAGATACTCCAATAGATACTCTAACAGATACTCTAATAGATAGTCTAATAGATACTCTAATAGTCTAGTAGATACTCCAATAGATACTCTAACAGATACTCTAATAGATACTCTAACAGATACTCTAATAGATACTCTAACAGATACTCTTATAGTCTAATAGATACTCTAATAGATACTCCAATAGATACTCTGATACTCCAATAGATACTCTAACAGATACTCAAATAGATACTCTAACAGATACTCTAATAGATAGTCTAACAGATACTCTAATAGATAGTCTAGTAGATACTCCAATAGATACTCTAATAGATTCTCTAACAGATACTCTAATAGATACTCTAACAGATATTCTAATATATAGTCTAATATATAGTCTAGTAGATAGTCTAATAGTCTAATATATAGGCTAATAGATACTCTAATAGATAGTCTAGTAGATAGTCTAATAGATACTCTAATAGATAGTCTAATATGTACTCTAATATATGGTCTAATAGATAGCCTAATGTATGTGCAGTGATGTGTGCATGCATATGAACTTACCAGGGACCTAATATATAACCTAAAATGTGTGCACATATATGAACCTACTAGGGACCTGATATAGAACCTGACATGTGCAAATACGTAACCTAATATATGTGCAAGCTAATATGTAGAAGCAACATAAACACATACATAAGCTTATTAGGAGCTTAATATATAACCTAATAACTGTACAAAAATATGTGCACTTATTGTATATGTGCAACCTAACATATAACTTACTAAATGTGCAAGTAAATACGTACCAGTGACACGCAAATACATGAACTTATTAGGAACATAACAGAGAACCTAATTTAAGCCAGTCAATAACATATGGAAACAGGTGTTGTGAGTGACGCCCCCAGTGGGGTGATTTATGAGGGTCTCCACCCAGCCTGGGAAAAAAACGGACTTCCTGGGGCCAGGCTGGCCCACGGGTCTGAGACCCTGAAGAACGGGCCGTGGCCGGATGCACTCTGTGTTTGCTCCGGGTCTGGCTGCGTCCTGAGCTGATTTGTGATCATCTGTGATCACTTCCCAGACGGGCAGGGGGCTTCTCGCCCACTGCTGGGGTTTCCAGGTGGGAGCAGAGTCCTCCGCGCCTGACACGAGGGCTACAGCCCGCTACCCTTCCATCAGGTGTCCTCTTTTAGGTAGAAGCGAGTTCTGGTGGTTATCTTTTTCGTTAACCATAACGGCAGGAGGAAAACACACAGGGGGTGTTTACTGCTTAAAACTTGCCCAAGAGGAGAAACCAAAGTTGCCAGGACGTTGACTTGGCTTGGGGGGCGGTGACGGAGACAGCATCCCACGTGCGGGGGTCACGGCCTCCTCGGGCTGGAGGCTCACGGTGGCAGGCAGCAGGGCTCAGCCCGGGCACACCAGGCCTTGCCGCCGGGATGCCTCCCCCACCACGGTCAGCGTCAGCCGTTCACTGTAGAGGGAATGCGTGGCTCGGGATTGCACCCCCGCCAGTGACCCAGGAGACAGACGGCTGGAAGCTTTGTGGCTCCCCAGCCCCGTCCCAGGGCGACTCTACAGGAATCAGGAGGAAATGCAGAGTCTGCAACATCCTTTTTATTAGTAAGTGAAAGCAAGCAAACACTCAACTCAGAAAGCAAAGGTTTTTCTGGAAGACGGAGCTCAGCTAATTCCAACATTCTGGAATTCCGTGCACTCCCCTGTGGCTGCAGGAAGTGACCGAGAACCCGGGCCTGTGAGGGGAGAGCCCAGGAGGCGTCCCCTGCCACCCACTGTCAGCACAGGAGAGAGGCTGTGGAATGCCCCCCCTCCCCGGTGAGCCCCAGCAGTGCTTCTGGGGGCTTTTGGTTTCATTTTGCTTTTTAATTTCATAAATTTAAGATGGCGTGAGACCAAGTCGACTTCTCGGTCCTCAGAGGTTGGGTAACTTCAACTCTTGGTTGGGCGCCTTCCTTCTCCCAGGACGGTGTTGCGTCTTCGGGGCTGTAGCAGTGCGGGGCTGTGTGAGGCTCGCAGATGTGGAGTGGGAGTCCAGGCACCTGTGTGTGGCCAATCACGGAGGAGCTGGGCACCTGGCCTCCCTCTGCCTCAGTTCCTGAATCTGTGAAATGGGTAGGATGCGGGTGGGCCCCACCTCCCGGTGTCCTGTGAGGCACCTGCTGCACGGCTGGCCAACCGAGGCCCTCACCCAGTGGCTACGGCCTTCATTATTGATGAGCATCTCGGTGTTTCAGCATTCGGAATGACCACTTGGTGCATGGCAGGATGTGGAAGCCCTCGGGGGCGGGGGCACTGTAGTCACTTAAAGATGATGATAAATCTCCAAGTAAGAAACGTGCTTGGCTGGCGCCGTGGCTCACTAGGCTAATCCTCCACCTGCGGTGCCAGCACCCCAGGTTCTGGTCCCGGTCTGGGCACCGGATTCTGTCCCGGTTGCCCCTCTCCCAGGCCAGCTCTCTGCTGTGGTCAGGGAGTGCAGTGGAGGATGGCCCAAGTGCTTGGGTCTTGCACCTGGCTCCTGGCTTTGGTCCAGCACAGCGTGCCAGCCGTGGCGGCCATTTGGGGGGTGAACCAACGGAAGGAAGACTTTTCTCTCTGTCTCTCTCTCTCACTGTCTAACTCTGCCTGTCAAAAAAATAAAGAAAAAGAAACGTGTGCTTTGTGTGATGATTGACATCAAACTCCAGAAGCAGGCCCGCCCAGCCCAGACCCCGTTCACCCCAGTGGACGGCCATCGCATTTCCCTGGGAGCTCCTGTTTCATGGTTTTACCCAATCGCTCATCGTAGGAAGAGCGCCAGCCCCAGCAGAAGTCACCGCCCACCCTTGGGGCCTGGCCTCTCAGTCCTCTGCCTGTGAGTCTGGGGAGCTGACCAGAGCCAGCCCTGCGGCCCCCTTTCCTGTACTACAAGGAGATTTTAGCCTCAACTGAGACGCATCCCACGGGTGCTAAGAATGAAGACAGCGGCAAGAGGAGGTGGTGGGGAGGAGCCCAGGGTGGGGCTGGCGTCTAAAATAAAGCCACAAGAAAAGCTCAACCAAGTTGTCGCATCTGTTCTCTCCAATCTCGGCTCCTCATTGTGAGTTCATAGCAGCTGTTGTGCAAAGAAGCAGAAAAAAAAAACCCACAACGCACTGGCAGAAAGCGCAGTGGGAGCGTCTGGCTTGCGGTCCCTCCGGGCCCTCCCGGGTGAGGGGTGCAGTGGCCCAGCACCAGCCCCGAGCGTGGGCGCCCACTGTTCTCTTCATGCAGCATCTTCAGCCCGGAGGCTCTCACAGGAAACACCCTGCTGAGCCCTCAGGAGAGAGAATATTTCAGTCGCACATAATCTGCTGATTTACACCCCAGGAAAACACGCATCAGGAGCCAGAAACCGTCACGTCCTGTCGTGTCCTCGTTAACGTCTCAGCTCATTCATCTTGTGTTTTGTATGGAACTGTGCTCCCTTGTGTAAGGCTTGTGTGTGTACACACACACATGTAAGGCATGCGTATGCACACGCACGTAAGGCATGTGTGTGCACATGTGTAATGCACGTGTGTACACACATGTAAGGCATGTGTGCACACATGCAATACATGTGTGCACACATGTGTAGGGCATGTGGGTACACATGTGTAAGGCATGCATTGCACACATGTGTGATGCACGTGTGTGCGTGTGTGATGCATGTGTGTACAAATACGTGTAAGGCATCTGTGTGCACACACGGGTAATTCATGTGTGCACACACGTGTAAGGCATGTGCATGCACACACGAGTAAGACATGCATGTGCGCACACGTGTAATGCATGTGTGTACACACATGTAAGGTATGCATGTGCACACACGTGTAAGGCATGTGTGCACACACGTGTAATGCATGTGTGTACACACGTGTAAGGCATGTGTGTGCACACACGTGTAAGGCATCTGTGTGTGCACACACGGATCCGTGTACACACACACACACTTTCCTCTCTACACAGCGGAGTCTTCACTCATTCCCTAAACTGCAGCCCACTTCTCACTCCCTCTGAGAAAGCTTCTGAGAAGCCAGAAGTCTGCTCGCATGGGCCCAGCCTGCCTCCGCCTGCGTGGGAGGCGTCTGCGTGTCACGGGTTCGAGGCTACAGTCAGAGTCCCAGAGGGAGGGGTAAGCAGGTGTATGAAAGAGCCATGTCCAGGGATTTCCCAACTCGGATAAACAAAGACGGCAAACCCCAAACCTAAGACGCTCAAGGAACCTGGAGCCCAGGCAACAGCGGGGTGGCGGGGGGGGGGGGGGGTCCTGCGAGGAGGTCCTGATCCAGCTCGCACAGAAGAGGGTCCCAGACGCGACCCGCCGACACCCGAGGGCTGCTCCTGCGCAGAGAGGCGGCAGAGTTCTCCTGGAGACACCGTGACCCGAGGGCCGTGCAGCAGGGAAAGCTGGAGAGCGCACCGAGGGCGTGGTCAGCCTGGACTCACCGAGGGCGTGGTCAGCCTGAGCGCACCGAGGGCGTGGTCAGCCTGGACTCACCGAGGGCGTGGTCAACCTGAGCGCACCGAGGGCGTGGTCAGCCTAGACTCACCGAGGGCGTGGTCAGCCTGAGCACACTGAGGGCGTGGTCAGCCTGGACTCACTGAGGGCGTGGTCAGCCTGAGCGCACCGAGGGCGTGGTCAGCCTGGACTCACCGAGGGCGGGGTCAGCCTGGACTCACCGAGGGCGTGGTCAGGCTGGACTCTGCCCGGGAGCCGCTCCAGCCACAGAGAGGACGTCCTGCTGTTCAGGTCAACGAAGGCTGGGAGATCCGCTGGAGGATGAGCACGGCAGCTGTGTTCAGTCCTTTGGGAAATGTGGTCGACTTTACACATAACTGACAATAAGAGCTGTATGTTCCGATATATTTTGCAACGTGAAATGGCTGTCAGGCTGCCTTAAATACCCATCGCCTCACATACTTAACATCCTTCTATGTGGTGAAATGTTTAAATCTGATATTTTGGCGATTTTGAAGTTTGCAGAGCATTCCTATTTACTACACTCGGCATTCTGCGGCAGTGGTCGCCGTGGGGCGTGGTTAATGCGTGGGCGTGGTTAATGCGTGGGGCGTGGTTAATGCGGAAGAAACGTGTCCAGGCGGGACAGCGGACCTGTACAAAGGGAGGAAGGAGAGCAAAAGCCGTCACTCTGGTGTGTTTGCACGCGCATGCCTAAGTATGCACATGTGTGTATGCGTGTACATGTGTGTAACTGCGTGTATGTGCATGTGCATAAGCATGTCTATGTATTGTGAATCTGAAACTCCAAAAAAACCCTGACTTTTTATAATGATTTATTTATTTGTTTGGAAGGCAGAGTTACTGAGAAAGAGGCAGAGAGAGAGAGAGGTCTTCCATCTGCTGGTTCACTCCCCAGGTGGCTGCAATGGCCGGAGCTGAACTGATCTGAAGCCAGGAGCCAGGAGCTTCTTCTAGGTCTCCCACGTGGGTGCAGGGGCCCAAGCACTTGGGCCATAGCAGAGAGCTGGATCGTACATGGAGCAGTCAGGGCCTTTATGGGATGGCGGCACTGCAGCTGGCAGCTTTACCCGTTACACCACAGCGTCGGCCCCAGTAACTGACTTTCTACAATACCTGACCATAGTCTCAAAGAATCTCTCCCCCAAGAACCTTACCACAGGGGGAACTTGTGACCTCACGGTGCAGCAGGCAGGAAGCTGTCACATTGGCTGCAGCAGCGCGGACGGCACCACCGGTCGTGAGTTGGGGTGGAGTCCGGTGCCTCCCGCATGACACTGTGCTGCACACAGCATCACCTCCGCGTCAGGCTCGCCAGCAACGTGGGCTCCAAGTCCACCACTGGGAGGGCGCCTGCCAAACGAGACTCCGAGACGTTCTCTAAAACGACTGCAGGGAGCTCCCTGAAACGTTTTAGGGGGGTTGTAAGAGAGATACCCAGTGAGGAACCATCCTGGACCAGTGGGGACCCTGAAGACGTAAAAACTGGATGTAACATGGGAGCCCGGGCTGAATCCTGGCCCCAGGAAAACAAACACAAACAAAGCCAAGCCACTGAGCTGCCTGCCCCTCAGCCGGACTGCAGTGTGACCCCATGCGAGTGACCTGCCCAGCCGGCGCAAGGCAGGGCTCTGTGATGCCCTGCAGGACTGAAATGCTCACCTCGTTACATCTCGACTGTCAAACACAGTCGAACAAGAATTAAGCGTGGCCAAAGTAATCAAAGTCTTGGGAGGAGCTGAGTGAAGATTCTGACTGCCAGCTCCAGTCGTCTCGAGCCTACTTGGGTAATAAGTGGGTTTCGTTAGCAAACAGTGGTTGAGTCTGTTAATATCCGTGACAACGGCCGGACACCCCACGCTGCACTCTGAGTCCCTGCGTCCCCTCGTCGGGGCTGGGACGCGGCCGGCCGGGGGCAGGGGGACAAGAGGCATTTCACGATGGGTACATTCTTGACTGTTTCTACATGCGCCTCCTCCCATCCGAGCCTATTTACAAAAGCACTTTCCCTGCACATAACTGCGATGGCCTCGCCCTGGGAAACTCGTGACTGTGTCTTTGTAAGAAAAACCAGGGAGAGAAAGATCCACTCCCATGTAGGCAGATCCGCTGGCATCCCCGCTGTTCCTTGTTGAAAAGGGAGATTTTTGGCCAGGACCTGCGTTAAGTCCAATGACGAGGCGGTGACTGCAAGTCCACTCGTTTCCGTCAACTCTGGTCTCGATGCCGTTCCCCGAAAGGCTGTCCCAGTGGCAACAGCAAATCCCAGCAAGCACAAACCAGCAGAACTGATTCCCGCCGCGGGCGAGGTCTCCACTGGGCATTGGGAATTCTCGGCAGAAGCAAGAACAGAGGTCACGGGGCGGCTCTGACCAGAGTTTTTCTTCTGGACCCTGGGTCACGGCTTCTACCTCTTTAGTGTTGAGTCGGGTGAGGAGCGAGATTCGCCCTCCTGGGGTTTGGCTATGGAAAGAGCGCTGTTTACCCCCTGGGCACCGTAGTCTGTGATGCTGCTGTGGTTCTGAGTCTGTTCTTGGATTCTTTGTAACATCCGTGTTCTGTGATGTCATATGTTGGCCACGTCTCTGTTGAGTGAATGGCATTGTTCCTAAGAGCGTCAGACACTGCCTGCCTGCCTGGCCTTTGGCTCACTGGACAGGGTTTCTGCCCCGAGCCTGGTGCTGGGCTATGAGTATCAACTTCAGCTCTTAAAAAGACTACAAGAGTCTCATGGCTCTCCAGGCACCAAATTAGGGGCCGGCGTTGTGGTGTAGCTGGCAAAGCTGCCAGCTGCAATGCCAACACCCCATATAGGAGCCAGTTCATGTCCTGGCTGCTTGACTTCCAATCCAGCTCCCTGCTAGTGCACCTGGGAAAGCAGCAGAAGATGGCCCAAGCGCCTGGGCCCTGCACCCTTGTGGTGGGAGGCCAGAAGAAGCTCCTGGCTCCTGGCTCCAGCCTGGCCCCTCCCAGTCACCGGGGCCATTTGGGGAGTGAACCAGCAGATGGAAGATCTGTCTCTCCCTCTCTCTGTAACTCTGAGTTCCAAATAAATAAATCTTTAAAAAAAAAAAACAAATTAGCGATGCCTCCAGGGTGCAGTATAATTACAGATTTTCCTAAATAATACAGATATGCTCTGACTTAATGATAACAGTTTTACTGTGAAATACAATTGTGGTAGTTTCTAAGTATCTCATTAATGAGATTTTGTAACTCTTGTTGGCAATACTGTGAAATGCCTTTTTGTTTCAACAAGTTTCTAAATTATTAATTTCATCTGTGGTAGAAAAGCATTTCAGAATTTTCTTCTGGAAGTAAAATGTTTGTTCCTCAGAAGTCTTTTTTTTTTTTTTTTTGACAGGCAGTTAGACAGTGAAAGAGAGAGAGAGACAGAGAGAAAGGTCTTCCTTCCGTTGGTTCACCCCCCAAGTGGCCACTACAGACGGCACTGTGCCGATCCGAAGCCAGGAGCCAGCCGCTTCCTCCTGGTCTCCCACGCGGGTGCAGGGCCCAAGCACTTGGGCCATCCTCCACTGCACTCCCGGGCCACAGCAGAGAGCTGGACTGGAAGAGGAGCAACCGGGACAGAACTGGCGCCCCAACCGGGACTAGAACCTGGGGTGCCAGCGCCACAGATGGAGGATTAGCCTAGTGAGCTGCGGCGCCGGCCAGAAGTCTTTTTTTTTTTTTTAAGATTTATTGATTTATTTGAAAGTCAGAGTTACGCACAGAGAGAGAGAGAGAGTGAGAGAGTCTTCTATCCACCGGTTCACTCCCCACATGGCTGCAATGGCCAGAGCTGTGCCAATCTGAAGCCAGGAGCCAGGAGCTTCCTCAGGGTCTCCCACCTGGGTGCAGGGGCCCAAGCACTTGGGCCATCTTCTACTGCTTTCCCAGGCCACAGCAGAGAGCTGGATCGGAAGTGGAGCAGCCGGCACTCAAACCAGCGCTCATATGGGATGCCAGCACTGGAAGCGGCAGCTTTACCTGCTACACCACAGCGCTGGCCCCTCCTTGGAAGTTCCCATCCCACGTGGCAAAATTTGTGCGAACAAATCGAAACAAAATGTACTTCTCTTATGTGTCTATGTCTCTAAAACCCCAACAATCAGATGAATAACCCCCCTCATTTACACACACGTTATGCATTTCTCCACCAGGATCTCAGAAAGCTGAGAGAGAGAACAAAGGGTTTTACTCTGAGTCTCGGCTCCACCCTCAGGTGTGGCCTTGGAGGAGACATTTAGTATCCTTGCTCCCAGGATATTCTAGAAAGTGAGTAGGTCGTTCATTTACTGCGCAAAGACCATGTGCTAACGCTGTTCTAGGCACTGGGAAAACACCCACACTTGGGGGTGGACAGGTTTCTGATCTGCGCGCTTCTAACCTAGTGTAGAAGACAAGACCACAGAGACAAACGCATCAGTGGTCGCAGGAGGCAGGAAAGAAGTGGTGATGCAAACACAGTCCAGCGGCAGGGCTGTGCGAGCCTAGGAGTAGGGGTGTGGGGAGGGAGGTCAGGGAAAGTGCATCTGAAGGTGGGAACATCTCGGGGCTGGCGCAGTGGTGCAGCAGGTTAACACCCTGGCCTGAAGCTCCAGAATCCCATATGGGCGCCGGTTCTAGTGCCGGCTGCGCCTCTTCTAATCCAGCTCTCTGCTGTGGCCTGGGAAAGCAGTGGGTGATGGCCCAAGTCCTTGGGCCCCTGCACCCATGTGGGAGACCCAGAAGAAGCTCCTGGCTTCGGATCAGCGCAGCTCTGGCCGCTGCAGCCAACTGGGGAGTGAACCAGAGGATGGATGATCTCTCTCTCTCTCTCTCTCTGCCTCTGCTCTCTCTCTGTAACTCTGACTTTTAAATAAAAATAAATAATTCTTAAAAAAAAAGATAGGAACATCCAAGTGGCAGTTCGAGTAATAAGAATTCAGAGACAGAAATCTTAGAGTAAATATATTCCAGGCAAAATTTATTCCCGAGGTGGGAATTTATATATTCCGTAAAATATCTGCAGCTGGAAGTTTCGCACCTTAGAACAGTGTCCCGCACGCGTGCCCTTGGTCATCGTCTGCACCAGTGGGACGGAGCCATCCTCGTGCAGGCCAGCTTCCATCAGACGAGCCTGCCATTCATCTGATGCGACTGCTCCGAGGTGGCTCGGACTTTCTCGGCCCCCGTCCCTGGGCAGCACGGCCCCTCTCTCCTACCAGAGGGTGTGGAAGCACGGAGGACGGAGGAAGCCGTGCTGCCCCTGAAATCCAGGTCACCCCCCCCCAGACTCCTGACCACCCAGAATTTCGTCAACCACCTAATATTTTCAGCAGGGTGAGAACAGGAAACGTTCCAACACTTGTAGCTAGTGCGGACAGAATTGACGCTGACAAAGATAGTTAGAACCTGGCAGCTAATAGAGAGCTGCACGTGGATCTGATACAACATTGACTCTGCAGGGGATGAATGCATTACGCTGTGCGTGTGCTATGCTGTGCTAACTTAGATCGAAAAATCTGTCAATCACTGACATTGTCCTGTCCAGCCCCGTCCACTGCAAGAAGTCCACAAGACAATCATGGAGCACGCGACTGCCGTTGCCATAGAACACGGCACAGGTACACGGGCTCCTTCTCCCACACCCCGGAGACACCTGCAGGAAGTGGCTCTGACGGTCACAAGGCACTGAGACCTCCGGAAATCATCCTGTAAATTCCGCAGGATAGTTTTTTCTGTCCTCCTCGGGCATCAGACTTTAAAAAGCGCCGTGTCGATGCCATAGCTACCACCACAGCCCTCGCTTAAATGCGCTTTCCCCAGGTAGCCAATCCCTTCCACCTGCACAGCCTGGATCCGTCCGTAATGCGCAGCCCATGCAAGTCAGCTCAGCAGAGACCCCGGGGCAAGACTGTGCTCATGGGGCCCCCAGTGGAACCCACCACTGTGCAAAGGTGGGCAGAAGCGCACCCCAAAGATGGAGCCCTTGAGAGGGTGTCTGTCTGTGGGGACTGTCAGAGAGGGCCCAGGTCATTAGCTCTGCCCCAAGGAGAACTGGCCAGAGCCAGCTCACTTCTCTGGGGCCGGTGACCGTGGCCACTCCCGACAGGGAGGATGACCCATCGGTGCATGAGCCGCACTTACTAGTTGGGTGACTTCAGAAGCGTTAGCTTCTGTGTTCCCTTTAAAACAGGAAGTAGGCTGGCACCGTGGCTCACTAGGCTAATCCTCCGCCTGCGGCGCCGGCACACCGGGTTCTAGCCCCGGTCGGGGCGCCGGATTCTGTCCTGGTTGCCCCTCTTCCAGGCCAGCTCTCTGCTGTGGCCAGGGAGTGCAGTAGAGGATGGCCCAAGTGCTTGGGCCCTGCACCCCATGGGAGACCAGGAGAAGCACCTGGCTCCTGGCTTTGGATCAGCTCAGCGCCGTAGCAGCCATTTGGGGGATGAACCAATGAAAGGAAGACCTTTCTCTCTGTCTCTGTCTCTCACTAACTCTGCCTGACAAAAAAAAAAAGTAGTAGTAAGGAACCTGTTTCTCAGGTGCCTCTGAGGCTTGGACCAGGCATAAGGAGAGATGAGCACAGCTGTGGCAGTAATGGGAGTGGCTCCGCCTGCTGCCAGCATCGTCGTCCTCTTCCTCCTCTTCACCGCCAGCGTCCAGGCCCCCCGACAACCCTTCTCCAAACAGCAGCCCTTGTCTCACACCCCATCCCCTTGTCCTGCTAGAGAGCGGGTTACTTACACTGTTTTACAGTTGGTTAATTTATTATTTGTTAGAAAGAGGGAGGGGGGAAGGGGAGGGAGGTGGAGGGAAGGGGGAGGGGAGGTGGGGGAGGGAGGAAGCTGATAAATTCTTAGTGAAACTGGGAAGGCGGACAGGCAGCCGTGCACAGGAGCGGTCAGGACTTCGGAAGACACAGCGTGTGTGTCACTAATGTGGCCCCCCAGAGTCAACACTCCAAGCAATTAAAGACGAATAATTTGCTGAATTATAAGATGGTTTACGCATGGCTTCAAACCTGAAAGCCTTTTGTTTTTCTTATTTCAGTCCATCAAATATATTGTCTTGTAGTGCTTAAGTTTATTTTCTTACACATGAACTTGTAAAAATGCGATAAAAATTAAATGAGCTTAGTTAATTTACCTGGAAAAGGAGTATTTTCCTATTGAATAGCTGAGAGGAATGTGATCTAACATGCTGACATTTATTTCTGTTGCATAAATCAAAAATATTGAGGAGCATGACTAATACTTTTGTTTCAATGGGAAATTTATTTAATCAGAAACATCCTACAGTGTCAGCGCAGAATAAATAAGTCACAGGAGACTATTTAGAGAATCAAACTTGTAATTTAGCTGTTTGCTTTCAGAAATGTCTAATGAATCACTTTAAGACACACAGGAACTATCAGGAAACCTGTGGGCTCACGGCTGTCTGAGGTCATGTGCAGAGCGTTACGGGCGACACAAGCAGTGACTGCACAGGGCGTGCACGCTGGGTGGGCGCTGGCCAGGGGCTTCACATGGCCCCCCTGCCCCAATGCAGGATTGGAGTCTGCACAAAAGGACATCATTAGGGGACTCTGACAGCTGAACGGGGTTTAACTGTTTAATATCAATAGCAAACCAGAGCAAGCATCCTGAGTTTGCTTTTAATTAATTAATTAAATTTATTTGAAGGGCAGAGTTATAGACAGGGAGAGAGAGGGAATCTTCCACCTGCTGGTTTACTCCCCAAGTGGGCACAAAGACCAGGGCTGGCCCAGGTGGAAGCCAGGAGCCCAGAACTCCATCCGGGTCTCCCACATGGGTGGCAGAGGCCCAAGCACTTGCGCCATCTTCCTCTGCTTTCCCAGGAACGTCGGCAGGGAGCTGGATCAGACGGGGAGCAGCCAGACCCAAACCTGCACTCGCTGGGGATGCTGGGAGCTCAGGCGAGGGCTTACCCCGCTGTGCCACACGCTGGCCCCGAATGTCCTGATGTTGGTCATCACCTGGAAGCTGCGCAGGTTTTTTTCTAATCGTAGGAAATACACACTCAAGTGACTAGACGGCAAATTGGCAATTTATTGTCATTGGGCTCAGGGGGAGGTTCCTTGTGGTATACCTACAACCTGTGTGATCCTTTGTGATTCTTTCAAACTAAAAACACATTAAGTTGATTACCCTCAAGCGTCTCTGGCTCCAGCGGTCTAGGCTGCACTTCCGCTGGAGGTGGCTGCAGCCCCTATGGCCCGCAGCGTTCCCTGGACCAGCGGGCCAGCCCAACTCAGTTCAAGGAGATGGGAGGGTACTGGGGAACAGTTGGGACGGCCACGAAAACCTCAGGCTGGGGGTGGGGCGGGGGGAGCAGCGCTGATGCTTGTATCTCTGTCTGTGGGCCAAAGTACGCCAGGCCAGGTAACTTGGGGCCACCCCACGGCAACAGGTCGGTAATGCAGCCCACCACGGTGTTGTAGACACAGCAAAACGAGGCGCCGGGGGACCCTGAAGACGGGCACACACACCTGTCTATCAGGTCCATCAGTGGACCTAAAGCCCGGAATGTCCCCCACGGCTCCTGACCTTGGCTGGCGATTCATAAACGTCGGGGCACTTCATCCTCCCACCTCCCAGTCACCAAAGCTGCAGGTTTCCCTTCGCTAGGGAGAGTGAGGAACATCTTGGGAGAGTGAGGAATATCTTGGGAGAGTGAGGAACATCTTGGCTCTCTCTGCCCTTTTCTCTCTCCTGTGTGAAGCAGAGGCTGGAGTTAAACGCTCCACATCACGGCTTCGTTTGCATCACTAATTATGCATTTCCAGGACCGCTTTCAGGTCTTGAGCATAAAGTACCTGCGGAGGACGCAGCTCCGGTTTCCAGGGCGGTCATGCATGAGGGTGGGTGTCCTGGCCCTGCCGCCTGGGACAGCGGCCTCTCTATTGGAGTTCCCGGGTCTGGGTCCTGGCTCCGCTTCTGATCCAGCTTTCTGCTAACGTGCGCCCTGGGAGGCAGCAGGTGTGGCTCAGGACTCGGCTCCTCTCCACCCTCCCGGGAGACCCAGAGGGAGTGCCCGGCTCCCGGTCCCGGCATAGTCACGCCGCGGCTGCTGCAGGCATTTCAGGAGTGAGCCGGTCGATGAGATCTCCACCCACCCCTCTGTCTTTCAAGTAAACACAAATAAAGGAGTAAAACAACAAAAAATTAAATACCCAGAATTCTGTACACCTTGTAATCCAGCCACAATGCACGTGAGTCAAGACTCAGAAACTCAGGCAAGTGTATGGTGCAGCAGGTTACGCCACCACCGTCCTCGCTGGTACCACGTGAGCTCCCGCTGGAGTCCAGCTGTTCCGACCCAGCTCTGTGCTGACGGCCTGGGAAGGCGGTGGCAGACGGCCCGAGTGCACGGGCCCCTGCACCCACCTGGGCGGTCCAGATGGAGGTCCAGGCTCGCGGCTTTGGCCTGGCCCCGCCCCACCCTTTGTGGCCACTTGGGGAACGATCAGTGGTTGAAAGACATCCGTGTGTGTGTGTGTGATTCTGCCTCTCAAATAAACAAATGAATATTTTAAAAAGTGAGAATGGGTAACGAAAATTGACTATAAAGAAACATAATAAAGCCATTGAGTAAAAAAGAAAAGGAAATAAAAGAAAAGGTATTTGAAGCAGTTATGAAAATTTAGTCGAACGCGCAGGTCCGAATGCAGGTGACACGCGTTCCTCCCACGGTCGACCAGGTGACACGCGTCCCTCCCACGGTCGGCCACCACCTGCGGCTTGGAGCCTCACAAACAGCCCAGCGAAGTGGAGAGAAACTCGGAAGTCAATCTAAGCCCCTCAACCATTTGGGGATCTGGAGATGATGGGTGCGGAATACAACAAAGCTTAATCTTCCCCTCATCCAGATTGGAGGGGAACGCATTCAACGCCGGGTGCACCCCGCCTGTCTGTCCCGAGGGAATGCCCGCCCACTGCCCTCAGACTGGAAGTCACGTGTTGCCCGTCTGCCCTCTGACCCGGAAGTCACGTGTTGCCTGCCTGCCCTCTGACCCGGAAGTCGCGTGTTGCTCACCAGCCTTCTGACCTGGAAGTCGGAAGTCACGTGTGGCCCGCCTGCCCTCTGACCCAGAAGTCACATGTCGCTCGCCAACCCTCTGACCTGGAAGTCGGAGGTCATGTGTGGCCCACCTGCCCTCTGACCTGGAAGTCACGTGTGGCCTGCCTGCCCTCTGACCTGGAAGTCACATGTCGCTCGCCAGCCCTCTGACCTGGAAGTCGGAAGTCACGTGTGGCCCACCTGCCCTCTGACCCGGAAGTCACGTGTTGCCCGCCTGCCCTCTGACCCAGAAGTCACATGTCGCTCGCCAGCCCTCTTACCTGGAAGTCGGAAGTCACGTGTGGCCCACCTGCCCTCTGACCTGGAAGTCACGTGTGGCCTGCCTGCCCTCTGACCTGGAAGTCACATGTCGCTCGCCAGCCCTCTGACCTGGAAGTCGGAAGTCACGTGTGGCCCACCTGCCCTCTGACCCGGAAGTCACGTGTTGCCCGCCTGCCCTCTGACCCAGAAGTCACATGTCACTCGCCAGCCCTCTTACCTGGAAGTCAGAAGTCACGTGTGGCCCGCCTGCCCTCTGACCCAGAAGTCACATGTCGCTCGCCAGCCCTCTTACCTGGTAGTCGGAAGTCACGTGTGGCCCACCTGCCCTCTGACCCGGAAGTCACGTGTGCTCGCCTTCTGTCAGACTCCGCAGGCTGCGCCGGCTCAGGTCTGCTCCGCCCGCAGCTGACAGTTTGTGAATTCATGGCTGCAGCTCCTTCCTCCTCAAGCTTTGAATCAAACGTGCTTCCTCCCTTTTAGGGTGATATATGCTTTACCGCCTCTTCGAGGTGCCAGTGCTGTGAACTATTCTAAATAAAAACGGTCTCATTTAAACGTCAGGGGAAGCGCGCCGAGAGATGGCGGGAGATGCGATGCTGCCGATGCGCGCCTGGTCTCCCCTGCCGCTCGTCTGCCCGCCTCTCCTGAGGGGCGCGGCGCAGCAGTGGAGCTAAGCCGGAGGCGGCAGCTGCGTCGCAGATTCCTTCTGTCTGTTTGTTTCCCCTGAATTATTTTTCTGAGGCGAAAGGCTGAACACGTGGGGTGGCTCAGGCACGATCGTGTGGACAGTCTGGGTTTTAATGTGCCTCCTTTTAAGATGGAGGCGACAGCGATTCCGTCTGCTAGAACTGCGTCCGCAGGCTGGGGGGAAGCGGTCGCTGCGGCGTGGGCAGGCTCTGCGTCCCCGGGAAGCGGGCCCGCGCACGGCGTAGTGTGCAGACTCCGCCGAACGCCCCGGACGCGCGCGGAGCACGCTGTGCAGGGCAGCCGGGCAGCACGCGGCTCCGCCGGCCTGGGGGAGCGCGATCCCGGCGCCGCCTGCCGGGTCCGAACTTGGAAGCGACTCCGCGCCAGCGTCACCCTGTGCAAGCGCTTCCTGATCCGCTTCAAAGCATTTCATTGTTCCTTTCACCCGCGAGTCGGAGAGAGCGAGAGGGAGAGAGACGGTGGGTGGTGGGTGGAGAGAAGTCTCACCTGCTGATTCATCCCCAAACACCCGCAAGTCGGAGAGAGAGAGAGGGAGAGAGAGCGTGGGTGGGCGGGTGGAGAGACTCACCTGCTGATTCACTCCCCAAACCCCCGCGAGTCAGAGAGCGAGAGGGAGAGAGATGGTGGGTGGGTGGAGAGACTCTCACCCACGAGTCAGAGAGAGTGAGAGGGAGAGAGAGCGTGGATGGGTGGGTGGAGACAAGTCTCACCTGCTGATTCACTCCCCAAACACCGCGAGTCGGAGAGAGAGAGCGAGAGGGAGAGAGAGCGTGGGCGGGTGGAGAGAAGTCTCACCTGCTGATTCATCCCCAAACACCGTGAGTCAGAGAGAGAGAGAGAGAGAGAGAGAGGAGAGACTCTCACCCGCGAGTCAGAGAGAGAGAGAGAGAGAGAGAGGGAAAGAGAGCATGGATGGATGGTGGGTGGAGAGACTCTCACCCGCGAGTCAGAGAGAGAGAGCGAGAGGGAGAGAGAGTGTGGATGGGTGGGTGGGTGGAGAGACTCTCACCTACTGATTCATCCCCAAACACTGCGAGTCAGAGAGAGCGAGAGGGAGAGAGAGCATGGATGGATGGTGGGTGGAGAGAAGTCTCACCTGCTGATTCACTCCCCAAACCCCCGCAGCAGTTAGGGCTGGGCCAGGCCACACTGAGAGCTGGGAACTCAACCCTTCCATGTGGGTGCCAGGGACCCAACCACTGGAACACCCTGCTGCCCCCGGGGCCCCCGATCGCATGAGGCTGGGCAGGGACTAGGACGCGGGCAGTCTGATCGGGATGCAGCCGTCCCAAGCGCTGTCTTGAGGAACACTTTCCCGATTGGCTTCTTGCCGGCCAGGGGGAGACTCTCGGGGTCACCTCATCCCTGCTGCACTTGGCCAAGACCAGAAACGCAGAGATGGCCTCGCACTCTCCTTCTCTGAGGCTACTTTCTTGCAAGAGTTGAGTGTGAATTCTGGTTGCGTCTAAAAGGTGTCCCCTGCCACGGGGCGTGGTCTCAGGAGAACCGCCTTGTGAGCTGGGCGTAGCTGGGATCACCCTGCACCCACGGCCCAGTCCGCTTCCGCATGCTTATTCTGGCCATTTGCGTGCCGGTGAAGCTGTCAACCAATGTTTTCCACGTCCCCCCGGCTCGGGGTGGGAACCCACCCGCAACTTCTGGGAGGCTGCCTCCTGGACGCGGGACGCTGAGTGCTACTGCATCCCGGCGTCCCCAGAGAGAACGGGTGAGAAGCAGAGGCACTCAGACGCGCTCACGCCGAGCCGGGTGCCTTTCTAGTCCCTGTGCCTTACGGCAGCCGGAGTCGGAGTCACTCTGGATTTGCTATGACCTCAGAAGACGCAGCAGCCTGGGCCCTTTGTTTACAGTGTGCGTTTATTTGTTCAGTCTTTCAATGCACATAAAATGCATTCAGGATCCTCAAAGGAGCCCCTCGGAAAAGAAGCGTATTCATTAGAGGGATGTCCCTGGATTTTGGCCTCTCGTCCGATTATTTACACGGTGGTTGTGGTCACCTTACCCTTCCCTTTGTACGGTTCTTTTGAATTTCTCTGTGTTCCTGGCGTTTGGAAAGCAGAGAGGCAGATACAGAAAAACAAAGGAAAAGGATCTTCCACCTGCTGGTTCCCTCCCCCTGATGCCTTCTAGGACTAGGGCTGAGCCAGGCCAAGGCCAGGAGCCAGGGACTTGATCCACATCTCCCGAGTGGGTGGCAGCCATCGTCGGCTGCTCCCGGGGTACACATCGGCAGGAAGCTGCATAGGAAGAGGAGTCACCGAGAGTCAAGCCAGGCACCTGATATGGACTTGAGGCATCCCAGCAGCATCTTAGCCACCGTGCCGAGCCTCCGCCCCACGGCCAAGCGCAGCCAGAACCCTTCGCCACCGCGCCGAGCCTCCGCCCCACAGCCAAGCGCAGCCAGAACCCTTAGCCAGCACGCCGAACCTCCGCCCCACGGCCAAGCGCAGCCAGAACCATAGCCACCGCGCCGAGCCTCCGCCCCACGGCCAAGCAGAGGCCCGAGCCCGCCACCTGCTGGAACCAGCTCTGCAGGCCAGCTTGACCTAAAGCCAGTGACTTAGCAGCCTGCCTTCCTTGCAGTACCGAATCCTCCGGCTGTCATCTTAGCTCCACGTGAGGATCACCGGGGAGTCTCTGAACTCTTCCTGTCCAGGCTGTTGCCAGTTCTACTTTGTGGTAGCACCTCTGTGGTGGGATCTGGCCATCAGCAGTTTTTGGGGCGCACCAGGTAACTCCAATGTGCAGTCAGGCTCAAGAACTTCTGGTCTAATCTAACCTAATCAAACCCTCATAATAACAGGTCAAGCAGCTGTGGTCGTCCCATTTCACAGATGGGAAAACTGAGGCATGGAGAGGCCAAAGAACAACTATATGGCAGTGGCGGTATTCACATGCAAGCGTAGCTAACGTCCAAGTCCAGCTTTGCTTATGTGCTTTGCTTGGCAGACACTTTCAAGGTAAAGAAGAATCCTAGAAGTTCCAGTTAAGTAGACTTTGAGCTAAGATAACCGGGAAGCCTAACATTTAGCTCTAAGTACTCAGCCACAACACACCAAACACAGCAAACTGAAATCTCAAATGGGTCTTGTCTCCCATCCAAGTACTAAGCACACAATAGTCTTGAACAGCCCTAGTCTTGACTGTTGAGGAACAATTTTTTTGTTCGTTTGTTTTTGTTTTCTTTTTTCTGCATACGAATCCTGAACTCTAGTTAGTGGAGGGTTAATCTTATGAGTATAAAATTAACTGCAAATAGATCTTCACAAAAAATAAGAATGGAAATGGGAGAGAGGAGGAGGAAGGGTGGCAGCGTGGGCGGGAGGGAGGTAGGCTGGGAAGAATCCGTGTGCTCAAATTTGTATATATGAAATGCATGAAGTTCGTCTTCCTTAAATAAAATGAAGAAATGGAAAAAAAAATGGTCTTATCACGACAGATTCTGCGTGTGGCGGCCCTGGTAAGCTCAGTTTGCTGTTGCAAACAGTGCACCTAAGAGCCTGCCCGCTCCCCAGTGGTGGCCTGGGAAGCACACTGGAGCAGTGACGTCATTGGACCTCGGTTCCCAACAGCAAAGTGTTCCGGCTAAGCCAGGACGAGCTAATGCAACCTTCCGCCGGTCTGCCCGGGCGGCACCTGAGCCCAGGGAAGGAGGGAAGCACTGGCTTTCCTGAGCCCGCCTTGGAGGAAAGAGCTTCATACTGCAAGTAGCCGCTACCGGAGGTGGCGTGGAAAGGGGGACGGATTTCCTGTGGTCAGGACAGAGAACGCCAGACGGCTGTGCAGGTGTCGACTGCTCCGAGCGGCAGACGCTGCAGGAACGGGGCAATGAGTCAAGCAGGCGCTCTAACCCTTTGGGGGCAAAGTGGCCATGCCGTGGGAGGGTTGGTGCCCGTGCCCAGAAGAGCACCCTGCTTCTCCTCCACACGCGGGGCCAGGCCCTGAGTGGGTCTCCCCCCACACCTGTCAGACCCGTGGTCTGCTGGGGGAGACCCAGCGAGCACGACTCGATGTTTCGTCTGTCACTTGACGTTCGCCAAAGCCGCCTGTTGAATGTGTGTTGCCCTGCGCCCTGCTGCTGCTCCTGGCCTCTTTTTTTTTTTTTTTTTTTTTTTTGACAGGCAGAGTGGACAGTGAGAGAGAGACAGAGAGAAAGGTCTTCCTTTACCGTTGGTTCACCCTTCAGTGGCCGCCGCAGCACACACCGCGCTGATCCGAAGCCAGGAGCCAGGTGCTTCTCCTGGTCTCCCATGGGGTGCAGGGCCCAAGCACTTGGGCCATCCTCCACTGCCCTCCTGGGCCACAGCAGAGAGCTGGCCTGGAAGAGGGGCAACCGGGACAGAATCCGGCGCCCTGACCGGGACTAGAACCCGGTGTGACAGCGCCGCAAGGTGGAAGATTAGCCTAGTGAGCTGCGGCGCCGGCTGCTCCTGGCTTCTTACACAGCTGGCAGGATGCGTCCAACATCTGGCGGCGCACGTGAGCCGCCTTCTCTCTGAACCTGCAGACTGGGGCTGACCTGACAGGGAAGCGAGGCGATGGCGCCTGCGTGATTGGCTGCGGACGATCAGGAGGCCCGTCTCCCTCCACGTCACGCTGCCTCCTTCTGTTTAGCGAGGATTTGTGAAGCGGGCGTCTCTGTTTTCCTCATCGGGCTTCTTGCAGAGGCCTGGGAACAGCGGGCGGGGTGCGTCCTGTGTGTGGCTGGGCCTGCCGGGGGCTCAGCTGCCAGAGGGCAGGTGCTGAGCGAGGGCAGGGCGGGGATTGGCCGAGGTCCTGTACACCTGCTCGTCCTAGATGTCGCCTGGAGCCTCGCGGGGCAGACGGGACAGGGAGAGGACTTGACCAGGGGTCAGTGGGAGCTGCAGTGGCCGCCTCTCACTCCTCAGTGATACGGATTTAATTCTTCAATGTGCACACTCACACTCATCCCCAGCCAATCCTTACGGTGCAGCCCTACCCCCAGGGTGACCACACTTGGACGGGGGCCTGCAGGAAGGCAAGCAAGGCTAAGGGGGCTCAAAAGGATAGGGCTTGGCTGATGGCGTTAGCATTCTGTTGAAAATACTCCCTCTTCCCTCTCTACCTCTCCCCGCCCTCATCCACCGGGCGCAGGCAGAGGCTGGCTGCACATCCGTGGGAAGCCGGCTCCTCAGCAGAGCTGAGCCTGCCGTCACCTGAGCCTCAGGCCGCCAGCCGCCAGGACTTCGAGTGATGAATTTCTGGAGGCGAAGGCACAGCATCTGTGGGATTCGGCTGAGCCATCCTGAATGGCTCCCACTCTGGCCTGGCCCACCTCCTGCTGTTGCAGGCATCTGGGGGGTGAACCAGCGGCTGGAAGATCTGTTTGCCCCTCTAAGATACCGAGTCTCCCCTGGTCGGGCCCCTTCCCCGGCGCGTAGCCCCCACTCCAGTCTTCCTGCCTTGCTCTGGGGTGGAGGACCGACCCTGCCGCCTGGTTTCTCTCCAGAGTGGCTGGTGTGGACTCACGAGGAACAGACCTCGGCAGGAGGCTCGAGGTGCAGGAGAGAGCACGGGGCCCGCCTGCCCTGCTCCTGGCCTGGCCATCCGGGCGTCCTTGCACCACTGGGCTCCTGCCGGCCACTGTTCCCGTGCCCTGCCCCCCCGAGCTCCGGGGGCCTCCCCCTGGCCTAGCTCCTGCCTGGAAGCATCCTCCTTAGGCACTGGGTTGATGATCGGCCCGCTGTTTCAGGTCAGCTATTTCTGAGTGTAACCGTGTTAGCTGATGAGTTCGGCCTTGGTCCAGTAGCAGCGAGGAGGAGGCACTGGACCTGGCTGTCGCCGCTCAGCTCTGGCCGCAGCGCAGGTGGCGGGCGGTGAGGGGGGCTCCGTGGCCTGAGCCCACGTGGGCGTTGCTGGGATAGCAGAACACGGAGGGCTCCCTTGGATTCCATCCGAGGATCTCTTGGTCTTTTCGTGTAAGAGCCTCGCGTGGCTCATTCAGTTCCTACACTTGCCTCAACAGCATTCTGTAAACATTAGTGTGCAATGTGTTGAAAGGCTGTTAGAGGAGATTAATTCGTGTAGACCACTCTAACCTGCACACTTCCTCATGTCTACCATCTCCTGAAATTGCATTGCGTTCAGCACTGGGATTCCTTTATGGGCCTGGCTGTGGCCTGCTGCCAGCTACCCACTTCCACTGCTTGCAATAAGGAGGAAAAAACATCAGCCAAGGATTTTTTTCCGTGCTTTATCGACACAGGTTTGACAAGTAAGAATGGCATATGTGTGAGATACACAATGTGATGCATTAAAGGTGTTTACCATAAGTAAGGCCATTGGCCTGTCCATCACTCTGGGGGCAGCATGATGAGATCAGCTAAGATCTCTCTTAGCACTTGGGCCGTCTTCCGCTGCTTTCCCAGGCCATGGCAGGGAGCTGGATCACAAGAGGAGCAGCCGGGACTCGAACCAGTGCCCATATGGGATGCCAGCACCACAGGTGGAGGCTTAACCTACTATGCCACAGCACTGGCCCACCAACTTTATTCTTAAGTATTTACTTATGTGAAAGGTAGGGTGCAAGACAGGCAGACAGAGACAAATCTTCCATTTGTTGGTTCATTTCCCAAATGCCTGCAACACCAGGGCTAGGCCAGGCTGAAGCCAGGAGCCAGGAGCTCCACCAGTCTCCTGGGTGAGTGGCGGGAACCGGCACAGTTGAGCCATCACCTGCTGCTTCCCAGGGGCCAAGGCGGGAAGCTCCCACACCAGGGGTGGCCTAACCTGCTGCCCCACAGGCCCACTCCAGATGCGTTTCCTTTTACATTGCACGCCTGCGACAGTTCTGTAGAGCAGCACTCGGCACCGGCTGAGGTTCGCGCCTTACGTCTGGTGAAGAAGTGGCTCGAGGACTGGGGCTCTGTGTCTGCTCCTGGTTCTCCCCGCTGCAGCCGCAAATCCATTTTTCCTTCAGCTTCCCTGGTCTCTCCCCGCTGGGACCCTGCTGCGCTCTGAGCTTGGCTCGCGGGAAGGAGGCCGTCAGGCCAGAGACGCCCTGCATGCTCCACACTGCGCACGGAGTCGGCACGCGGGTCAGGGGTCCCAGGGTGCGCAGGGCCAGGGCGGGTCTGCACCGGAGGGCACCGGTATCGCCAAGGTTATTTGCACCCCATCTGTGGGAGAGTCTGGGGCTGTGCTGACCCCTGCAGAGCCTGCCACATGATTTCAGAAGGAGTGTTGACCATAGTACAATTAATTTTTTACAGATTTACTTATTTATTTGAAAGGCAGAGTTACGAGAGGCAGAGAGGCAAAGGCAGAGACACAGAGAGAGAGGTCTTCCATCCGCTGGTTCACTCTCCCAAATGGCTGCAACGGCTGGAGCTGTGACAATTCAAAGCCAGGAGCCAGGAGCTTCTTCTGGGTCTCCCATGTGGGTGCAGGGGCCCGAGGACTTGGGCCATCTTCTACTGCTTTCCCAGGCCATAGCAGGGAGCTGGATCGGGAGTGGAGCAGCTAGACTTGAACTGGAGCCCATATGGGATGCTGGCACTGCAGGCGGCAGCTGTACCCACTACACCACAGTGCTGGCCTGATTAAGTTTTATTTTCAATACTTCACATTGCCAGTTACACATTCTTTCCAGGATGCCGGGGGCTCTGACCCATCTGCGTCATTTGGGGCCAGTTCCGTGGGTCGTGACCTGGCCCGATGACACTGCTCATCACTGCCGCTGTGTGGGGACCAGGACTCGGGTGGGGACTGAAGTCGGCACCGTGAGGACATCTTGCTCCACGTGAGCGAAACTCTGAGGTACAAGGAGCCAGGAGTAGGGATGCAGGCAGATGGCCAGCCCACGTGCGCTTCCAGGACCACGGGAGGAACTTACACTGACAGCAGGAAGCCCCAGAAGGGTGTGGGGCAGGGCCGTGGCGTCACCTTATCCAGTCCCGCTCGTAGGTTCATCCATCCCAGCTGAAGCCGGCTGCTGCCTGGGGAGTGGGCTACAGTTAGGGGCGCAGGGCGGGGGCCGCTGAGGGTGCTGGTGGCTCGGCCAGGCATGGCAGGGAAGGGGCTGAGGCCGCTGTGGTCTGATCTGAGTGGAGCGGCATTGCAGGCTGGACAGTGAAGGTGCTTCCTCCCAGGGTTCCCTCGGCACCAGCAGGAGCAGCAAGCCTGCACACAGGGGCTTGGGCAATGGTTCCGCGGCCACGTGGCCTCGAGGCTGGCCTCCTGCCAGCGTGCAGTCTGACTCGTGGGCCCCCGTGGTGCCCCTCAGCCCTGAAGGGTCTGCCCTTGTATTGTGCAGAGGTAGAGACTGGGAGTAACACGGAAGCAATGAAGACCCTCAGGACTGCTTGGGGCTACTTGGTCGCCTCCTGCCGCCCCCAGCCTGCTGTGGGAGGCCAGCACCCCAGCGAAAATCTCTGTGCATTTCCACTGTTGACAATGGAGATTCACCCGAATGTGGCCCTGGTGACTACTCGGCTCCCTTACAGAAGCAGTGGCTCACCCAAAGGACAACATCCGGGACCGAGAGAGTAAGACGGAGCCCGGACCACGCTGAGGGCAAGGGGAGACGCAGAGAGGCTGACCATGTCAGCTGTTGTGAGCACACACAGTCAGCTCCACACACTTCCACACGTGACTTCATGAGCACACGGTCAGCTCCACGCACTTCCACACGTGACTTCCTGAGCGCACACAGTCAGCTCCTCATGCAGCTCCTTGCACTTCCACACGTGACTTCCTGAGTGCACACGGTCAACTCCTCACATGGCTCCACGCACTTCCACACGTGACTTCCTGAGAGCACAGCTCCCTATGTGGCTTCACGCACTTCACACATGACTTCAAGATTGCACACGGTCAGCTCCTCTCGTCACTCTACACACTCCTACGTGACTTCCTGAGCACACACGATCAGCTACTCACACGGCTCCATGCACTTCCACACGTGACTTCCTGAGTACACACGGTCAGCTCCTCACGCAGCTTCACGCACTTCCACACGTGACTTGAGTGCACACGGTCAGCTCCTCACGTGGCTCCATGCACTTCCACACGTGACTTTTGAGTGCACAACCCCGGTCCTGCAGGGAGCTGGCCCTCTGGCCTTCCAACCTGAAATGGTCACCCTCGTTGTGGGGAGTGGAACTGACCGTCGGCCACCATACACTTTGCCTTTGCATCCGCAAAAGCTGCCGCAGCCGCAGTGGAGTTGGTGGGGGGCGCTGGAGCGGGCCGGGCCCCTGGGCTCCTCAGGGCTGCTGCTGCCGTCACAGCGGGAGGCGGGTGCTCCTCTCATTGGAAACCAGAGCTGTTCCATTTCGGAGAAAAGGAAGAAGGGCAAAGCAACTAGCAGAGCCCTTTGAAGAATTAGCGGAAAGGACAGCAGCCCACTAAGGAGGGGCGTCGGGCGGGTGGAGCCCAGCCATGACCCCTAGAGCCGGAGGTGAGTCGTCTCTTCCCACTTCTGCTCCCCTAGAATCAGGCACGCTTGCGGGGTCCTGGGAGGGGAGGGGGGGACGGCTGGGCAGGCAGGAGCTTAGATGCAGCCGGAGGCTCCGCCTGGGAGGTCTGTGAAACCCCCGGCAGCCGCTTCCAGGGTGCGTCTGGATGTGGAGTAGCCAACGGAGGAGCTACCACGAAGCCGGGAGACTCTGTCGAGGCCCCAGCCCCGGGGCTCCGCCTGTTTTCCTGCTCCCGCAGGCAGCAACAGCGCAGGATAAACTATTTCCGGCCGGTGGGCTTCTTCTTCCCTCTGCCCCTCCTGTGCCATGTTTTCAGCGCTCTCCTTCCTTGCCGGGTTTTCCTTTCCTTCTCTGGGTTGTGCTAAGCTGAGGACTGCGTGTTCTTGTTCTAACTGACACACAAGCACATGCCTTTGTGGGGCTCAGTGGGACATTTTGGGGTGTGTATATGAGGTGAAATAATTAGGTCAGGCTGAACAGCACATCCGCCACCTCTGTCACTTACCATGTTCCGTGGTGGCCGTCTCAAACGTGCTGTCTTTGACACACACGGTGCTTCATTACCGCGGTCAGTGGCCTCACTGTCCTCCTGCTGCCCAGCTGAGTCCCCTCCCCACCACTGTGCCGGCCGCCATCTCCCCTCCCCACCGCTGTAACTGGGCTCTGTTACAGGGAGGCGGGCGCTTAGGGGAGGCGGGCGATGTCTTGGTTCTGTGCCATCTGCGTCAGCCCTGAAGGCAGGACTCGGCCCCCCCTCCTACACAGGGTGTACCTGTGTGGTTGTGCAGAGCCTGAGTGGGGGACCAACACTGTCGGGGGGGGGGGGCACTGTTCTACACTCACGGCTCTGCGTGTGCCGGGAGTGCCGAGCGGGGCACGGCAAGGAAGGGACCGGCACTGACCTGGCTGACCCCCCCGCCCCAGTTCTTCTCTCCACCCTCACAGCTTTCCCAGGCGCATTAGCAGGCAGCAGGACTGGAAGCGGCGCAGCCAGGGTAGAACCTCGGCTCACATGGGATGTCGGTGTCGCGGGCGGCAGCTCTACCTGCTCTGCCGCACGCCGGCCCCTGAGTTACTATCTTATTTGAAGTTGTTCTCTTCATGTGACTCAGGGAACAACAGGTAGCTGAGTGTGTTAGCGGGAGCCACGAGAACGCAGTTCGCACAGGCACAAGGCAGACGTCGGAGACCGGTGACGCCTGGCACTGGGGCTGATAATCACTATTTCGCTGTCACAACCTCTTGGTTTTTCTCTTGCTCAAGTTGACAACTGCCCTGTGGTTTCAGGAACCAGAGCTCGGGGCTGGCACTTGGCAGAGCAGGTAAGACGCCGGGCGGGCGGGCGGGCAGGGCACCAGCACCCCATCTCAGAGAGCCTGGGTTCCAGTCCCAGCTCCACTGTGAGTTTCAAGTCTCAGCCAGCAGGTGCTGGCCCGGCCCTTGGGCTCCTGCCTCCCTGCTGTGGCCTTGCTGGGCTGGACCAGCCCACGCCCTGTTGTCGCAGGCACTGGGGGTTGAACCAGCAAACGCGAGCTCTGAGCCTCTCTCTCCCTCTCTCTCTCTCTCTCCCCCCTTCCCCCTCTCCCCCTCTCCCCCCCCTCTCTCTCCCTCTCTCTCCCCTCTCTCCCTCTCCCCCTCTCCCTCTCCCTCTCTCTCTCTCTCTCTTTCTCTCCCTCTCTCTCCCCTCTCCCCCTCCCTCTCCCCCCTCTCCCTCTCTCTCTCCCTCTCCTCCTCTCCCTCTCCCTCTCTCTCTCTCCCCCCTCCTTTCTCTCTCTCTCCCCCTCTCCCCCTCTCCCCCCTCCCCCCTCCCTCTCTCGCTCTCTCTCTCTGCCCCCTCCCCCTCTCCCCCTTTCCCCCTCTCCCTCTCTCCCTCTTTCTCTCTCTCTCCCTCCCTCCCCCTCTCCCTCTCCCCTTCTCCCCCTCCCCCTCTCCCTCTCTCCCTCTTTCTCTCTCTCTCCCTCCCTCCCCCTCTCCCTCTCCCCTTCTCCCCCTCCCCCTCCCCCTCTCCCTCTCTCCCTCTTTCTCTCCCTCTCTCCCCCTCCCCCTCCCCTTCTCCCTCTCTCTCTCTCTCTCCCCCCCCTCCCCCTCTCCTCCCCTCCCCCTCTCCTCTCTCTCACTCTCTCCCTCTCTCTCCCCCCTCCCTCTCTCTCCCCTCTCCCTCTCTCCCTCTTTCTCTCTCTCTCCCTCCCTCCCCCTCTCCCTCTCCCTCTCCCCCTCTCCCCCTCCCCCTCTCCCCCCCTCTCTCCCCCCTCCCCCTCTCCTCTCTCTCACTCTCTCCCTCTCTCTCCCCCCTCCCTCTCTCTCCCCCCTCCCTCTCTCCCTCTCCATCTCAGCTACAGTTTAAAAAAGAAAGAAAGGACTTCAGAACTTAAGGCTGAGGACCACGTGAGAATCGCATTCAGAAGCTACAGGCGAACAGCAGGTGCACCGGGCGGCTGCTGCTCTAGGGACCGTCTGGATGTGCAGTAACTCTGGGGCTCTGGGGTCTTTTCTGCAGAGGGTGGAGCCGCACTGCACAGAATAGCTTCCCCGCTCCCTTGTTGGGCACTGCTGCTCTAAGCACGGCCTTTGGGATTCATTCTGACCCTCCAACGTTCTGTTTCAGTCAAGCAGGATGAAACTCATTTCCTGTGTGATCTCTTGCTGGGGGAAGCAACTTCCTCGTGGCTGAGACAATGGACTTTAGGCTCTGCACGCCTGTTCCAGCCGTTATTCCAACTGCACCAGCCGGGGAAAGAGGAAGAACCAGTATACACGCACATGCTACACAGAACACATATGACACACAGAACACATATGACACACATGCTACACAGAACCCATATGATACACACATGCTACACAGAACCCATATGACACACATGCTACACAGAACCTGTATGGTACGCACATGCTAAACAGAACCCATATGACATGCATACGCTAAGAGGTGCATTGCAAAGAGCTGGCTAAGGGCTGGCTTATGGTGCAGTGAGCTAAGCCGCCGCCTGTGACTCCAGGATCCCGAATCGGAAGCTCTGGTTAGAGCCCCAGCTACCCCAGTCCCATTCCCGCTTCCTGCCGATCCACCTGGGAAGGCAGCAGAAGACGGCCAAGTGCTTGGGCCCCTGACACAGCCTGGCTGTCGTGGCCATGTGGGGACTGGACCGGCAGATGGGCGAGCTCTCTGTCATTTTGCCTTTCAAATAAATAAATAATTTTTGGGGGAAAATTGGCCTATGTGATTGTACGCTTGGATAAGCATGTCCGATTCCGCAGGCCTCACACGGCGACTGAAAGTTCGGGCGTGGCCTGCTGACGCTGTGTCCTGCGGCAGAACGTGGTTCTCCTCCAGGAACACTCAGTCTGGCTCGCCGCGCTGTTCAGCTGAGTGAGCGCCTTGATGGGAGTCCCCTCCTCAGAGTCGCTGGTGGAGACGTTCCTGCGCCACAAGAGACCTCCCGGCAGCACCAAGATGAGCACCTGCTGAGTACCTGCAGCTGCCGGCACGGCTCTACCTGGAGACGCTGGCACGGCCCGGCTCTACCTGGAGACGCTGGCATGGCCCGGCTCTACCTGGAGACGCTGGCACGGCCCGGCTCTACCTGGAGACGCTGGCACGGCACGGCTCTACCTGGAGACACTGGCACGGCCCGGCTCTACCTGCAGCTGCCGGCACGGCTCAGCTCTACCTGGAGACACTGGCACGGCCCAGCTCTACCTGCAGTAGCCAGCACAGCCTGGCTCTACCTGGAGACGCTGGCACAGCCCAGCTCTCTACCTGGAGTCACTGGCAGAGCACAGCCCTACCCGGATACACCAGCATGGCCCAGCCTGGTCCTGCCTGGAGATGCTAGCACGGCCCAGCTTACTTGGAGATGCTGGCATGGCGTGGTTTGCACACGAAACTGACCCTCACACAGCCTCGCAGCCTCAGTCCTTGCTTGGTAAATGGGCATCACACTGTGGAGCTCCTGGAGGGGACGTGGCCAGGATGAACGAGACAATTACAGGAACACTGACTGTTCATCAGGGTTCTTAGCAAACGCCCGGCAGCGAGCTGCGTGCTGTGTCTCAAGAGTTGCCGAGACACCAGGCACGAAGCGCCCCAGCATGGGGTGGCGAGTGGTGAGAGGTTCACTGGATTCCAGGGCTTCATAACAACACTTGGCATGACGTAGGACCGCCCTGGGCATTTGTCCGGTGACACCCACGTTGGCGTGTCCGGCTTGGATTCCCAGCTTCCTGCTCCTGCTGACCCTGGGGGGCAGCAGGTGGCAGCTCAGGGAGCTGGGTTCCTGCCCCCGAGTGGGAGACCTGAGACCTGGACGGAGCCCCCAGCTCCTGACTCCCGGCTCAGCCCATCTCCAGCCTCTGGGGTTCGGGGGCGAACCAGCAGGTGGGAGCTCTGTCCACTCCTCTCACTCCTTCCAAACGACACAGATGGGTCTTCACAAAGCAGGGAAGACGTGTGCTTGGGGCTTCGAGTGACTGAAGGACAGGCACAGATTCCACGGCAGCGGGGGCTCAGAGAGACTAACACGGGGCCAGGAAATGCACGAGAACCAATTCCACTCGCGATTTTGCAAACCGAAGTCCTTTCCCCTGGAATGTCCACCTGGGAAAAGCGATGGACGCGTCTTATTCTCCAGGGGTTTTCAAAGCGGCAATCAATATAGCTCCATTTCTTTTCTTTCTTTTTTCTTTGACAGGCAGAGTGGACAGTGAGAGACAGAGACAGACAGAGAGAAAGGTCTTCCTTTGCCGTTGGTTCACCCTCCAATGGCTGCCACGGCCGGCGCACCGCACTGATCTGAAGCCAGGAGCCAGGTGCTTCTCCTGGTCTCCCATGGGGTGCAGGGCCCAAGCACTTGGGCCATCCTCCACTGCCCTCCCTGGCCATAGCAGAGAGCTGGCCTGGAAGAGGGGCAACCGGGACAGAATCCAGCGCCCCGACCGGGACTAGAACCCGGTGTGCCGGCGCCGCAATGCGGAGGATTAGCCTAGTGAGCCGCGGCGCCGGCCTATAGCTCCATTTCTTTTTCTCTCTCTCTGTCTCTTTTTTTAGAATACAGCCTGGTGCCCTGGCACACGTGGCCTTGTTATTTAGTTGCAAACCAGCGACATCATCAAAACCATCCACCTAATCTCAGCCGTCCTTGTAGCAGCTGCTGATGGCTGTTGGCCATAAATCCAGTGTTAAATTTTTTATTAACACATGACGTTCCTGTAGGGCCTACTTCAGAAACACAACCAATCCTGAAAACCACTGCCCCGCCGTGACCTGTTCTAGAGACGAACTCTTCAGGTCCAGACTGTCGGAGGGCAGGATCTGGTCACGGAATCCACAGCTCTGAGATCCCAGAGATGAGAGGTCTGAGCCACATCACGGCTCATCCGCTCAGAAACTAAAAACCTGGGTGGCCCGGGCCCTGCTGTGCCTCCTTATTTGAACACCTCATTCCAGACTCATTTTAAATTTGCAAACCTCGTGGAGTGGCGCCACATTGTTCCACGGGCCCGCGGCCTCCACCCACCTCTCACGTTAGCGTGTTTGTCACAGGGCTGCACTGCTTCCTCTGGTGATCAACCTTCTGCTGGCGTTTCCATAGGCTTGGGTTTGGTTTTCTTTGGCTCCCACGTACGAGGGAGACCACGCCGTATTGGTCTCTCGCGCCTGGCTCATTTCGTTCAGTCTTGGTTGGGCGTCAGGGCCCGCCTCGCAGCTCCCACAGCACTGAGACGGCAGGAGAGTGGCAGCCCTGGCCTCCAGCCCCGCCGGTGGCACCCAGCCCTCCCCGACCTCCCTGCGGGAGCCCACGTGCACGGTGCCCCAGGCCCAGGACTCTGGCCTGTCTCTCATTTGTGAAAAGTCACTAAAAACCACCCAGGACACACAGGCCTGAGACGTGGCCTGAGAGGGTGTGAGGCCGGCCAGCAGGGATCTTGGGGGCTGCAGCTGTGAGGGGCACCTCCCTCGTCCCTTTCCATTTCACACACGGCCAAAGCCAACTGCCCAGCTTGGGCCTGGTTACAGTGGGAGTTCCAGAAACGGGCCCTGAGCCACGGCTGAGCTCGGTCAGCCTGGGCAGAGGCCCGGCCTTCTGACTGCAGCGTGGAAGTAGCCACGGGGACCCCACCCTGCCTCTGTCACCAGGCCAGAGGCCTCTGCGCAGCCGGCCCTGTCTGTGCCCTCGTCCGGACTCCCCCTTCTCCTCCCTTTCTGCCCCTTTTAGAAGTCCTCCTCCTCCTAACTTGCACGCTGGGAAGAGGCTGGTCTTCCCGCAGTGGCCTCTGTGTGCGCTGGGAAGAGGCTGGTCCTATCCCAATGGCCTCTGTGTGCACTGGGCCTTACAGCAGCTCTCAGCTCTGGCTTGCTGGCTGTCCGGCAAGGAGCAGCCCAGGCCTACTTGTAGCCAGTACCCCTGGGGGTGAGGGCAGCTTTTCTAAGAATTAAAGTGTTACATCAATGCCGGCCCCTGGGAGACGGAACCCCAGGCCCCTGGCTTCTGCCTGGCCCAGTCCTGGCTGTTGTGAGCATTTGGGGAGTGAACCAGCAGATGTAAGATCTCTCTGTCTCTCTCTCCTTTTCAAATAAAATGAAAATAAATACATGAAAATTTCAAAAATCTAAGAAGAACGCAGGAAGCTAACCTAGCTTCCTCAGCACGGGCACATTAAGTTTTCAGGCTCCCAGCACCAGCCAGACTAAGCGCTAATGAGCTATTAAAAGGCTCATAAAAGCACATTAACATTTTACAGCCGCCTCTGCCTCCAGGGAAGCATCCGTTTCCAACTGGGTCTGCAGCGGCCTGGTGAGGCCGGCTCTCCTGACGCCCGTGCCTCCGCGGAGAGGAGCGTGACTTGCTCTCGGCCTGACATCCTGCAGGGAGCTGGCCTCCGAGCAGGGCAGGAAACCCACAGCTGGGCCGCGGCAGCCGCATGCGTGTTGTGGGCATGTGTGGGGCACAGAAGGAGCCCTGGACTCCTGCCAGGGCTTCTTCAGGCGCTGCATTCACAGGACGGCTGCCGTGGCCAGGGACAGCCTGCCAGGGACGGGGGCAGAACCTCCCTGAGGAGTCCATTCCCCCCCACCCCCGCAGAGCCCACCGGCCCGCTCCGTGGCAGGCTCCACGCCAGGCAGCGCGGCAAGGCACCGGGTGTGGAGCCGTGCAGTCTGTCTGGCGGGAGGTCCAAGATGCCCACCGTGTCTGCTCACAGGCCAGCGGGGTGTGATGTGAGGGTGAACCAGACCCAGATCTCTGGGACCCTAACCTTAAGTAAAGGGGTAGACGGGAGCTCAAACTATTTAGAGTTCAGGCTGAAATGCGGCACGTCCCTCCCAAACGCAGGGACAAGCAGGAGGGGGAAGGAGCCTGCCCGGGTCACGGTCGGTGAGGAGGGGCCGCCTTGGCGTCCTGCGCCTGGGGCTCTTCCTCCAATGGCAGGCAGAAGACGTCAAGGACAGGACCCCTGGCACGTGCTTCCCGCTGCCACCGGCCTCCTCCTGCCCTGCACGGTGACTTAATGCAGCACTTAGTGTCATTCCATGGCCCGGTGACAGACGCCGGTGCAGACGCAGCACTCGCCTGGGAAGTTGAGCAGTGGGCACCCTGCGGTCACTCGTGCGTGCAGGAAACCGGCTCGGGCTCCTGCTTTCCGTCTCCCTGTCTGTGCGTCCTGCCCGCCTCCCCCTCCACGCTGGTGCTCTGGGCAGAGGCGGCTGCCAATGCAGTGAGGAGCAGGGCTTCGAGGCGATGCTGAGGGCCTCGGCCGTTCCTGCTCCGGGATTTCCGTTACCACTTCCGCATTTGAAGCAAGTTCCATGCACCCCCAGTGCTTGTGGGGTGCCCCGCTGCCCCCCCAGCCACTAGACACCAGTCCAAAGGAACCCCATTCGGTATTTCATGATGGCGTCCTCCCAGCACACGCCGACTCTGGTCCTGAAAGGTGGTGGCTTTGCCAGTCTGTGCCGGGAGAGCTGGGTCTCTGCAGGGTGGGAGGCGCCGCCCGCCCAGCCCTCCGTGACCAGCAGTGGGCGCTCAGCCAAGTCTCCAGTGGCCTCCCGCAGCATCGAGGGCATGTCCGTCTCCCCGTGGCCCAGGCTGGAGGTGAATGTCTGGTGTCCTGCGCCATCTCCTGTGCGTGAAGCTGAGGGTGGCTGTCCCGTTCTGACTCCGGTCTCTCACGTGCAGGCCTCTCCCCACCCACTGCCTGCGTGGGGAGAAACCCATCAGCGTGGCCAGCTGCCTTGGCTTGGTTCTGAGGCTGGTGAGAAGGGGTCCACCCTGCAGCACTGGCTTAACGTGGGCACACGACTTTCTCAGGATTAGCAAGTTTCCCTTTTAGTCTGAGATTATTCAGCACATTTTGAAATCGTTTTTTTTTTTTTAAATGGCATTTTAAAATAGTGTTATTGCATCTGTGGAGTGATCATGGAATTTATATCCTTCATTACATGGTATTTTGCAAAAATTGACTTATGTGTGTTAAAGCGACACATTTCTTGGGATAATGCCCCTGCATCCTGCTGCACAATCTTTTATAATTTTATTTATTTATTTATATAGAGACAGAGACACTGCTGATTCACTCCCCCAAATGTCCACAGTGGCCACAGCTGGGCCAGTCCAGGTCACCCACGTGGGTGGCAGGGACACCTCCTTGAGCCATCACTGCTGCCGCCCAGAGTCGGGCTCAGCAGGAAGACGCTCGAGGCTGGGTCTCCCAGACAGGTGACAGGTGACAGCATTCCCTGTCAGTTAGCCAGCACGGGCAGGTGACAGGTGACAGTGTTTCCTGTCAGTTACCCAGCACAGACAGGTGACAGGCGACAGCATTCCTGTCCATTACCCAGCACGGGCAAGTGACAGGCAACAGTGTTCCCCGTCCATTACCCAGAAATGACGGGTGACAGGCGACAATGTCCCTGTCAGTTACCCAGAACAGACGGGTGACAGGTGACAGTGCTTCCCATCAGTTACCCAGCAATGACAGGTGACAGGCGACAGTGCTTCCCATCAGTTACCCAGCAATGATGGGTGACAGGCGACAGTGCTTCCCGTCAGTTACCCAGCACAGACGGGTGACAGGCAACAACATCCCTGTCAGTTACCCAGCACGGACGGGTGACAGGCGACAGTGCTTCCCGTCAGTTACCCAGCAATGACGGGTGACAGGTGACAACGTCCCTGTCAGTTACCCAGCAATGACGGGTGACAGGCGACAGCATTCTCTGTCAGTTATCCAGCACGAAGCCCCTTCGCTTTACTGTCACCAGAAGCACACAGTTAAGTCTGAATCATGAATGCTTGGACGCTGTTGCCCAATTTTCTACTTTTTATAACAATAACTTAGACATTTTTCCTCCCTAACTGAAGATCCGTCATAATATTCGTATTTTTAGTTGACTATACTCCAGACACCAATTCATTGCTAATGTTTTGTTCCTGCCTTGTAGATTTTGATTTCCATGTGAACCAGACAGCTTTATTTTTAATTCCTGGTTAGGCTGCCTCAGGTACTACAGCACTGGTGACTGCACCGTGAGCCGGCAGCGTGAGCCAGCGGCCCTCCACACCCCACCCCAGGGCTGACCCTTCTCGGGACCCAGCTGCACGCTCCTCCCCAGGGCTGCCCCCTCCTCCCTCCCAGGGCTGCCCCTCCTCCCTCCCCAGGACTGCCTCCTCCTCCCTCCCCAGGGCTGCCCCCTCCTCCCTCCCAGGGCTGCCCCCTCTATCCTCCCCAGGGCTGCCTCCTCCTCCCAGGGCTGCCCCCTCCTCCCTCCCCAGGGCTGCCCCCTCCTCCTCCCAGTGCTGCCCCCTCCTCCCTCCCCAGGGCTGCCTCCTCCTCCCTCCCCAGGGCTGCCCCCTCCTCCTCCCAGGGCTGCCCCCTCCTCCCTCCCAGGACTGCCTCCTCCTCCCAGGGCTGCCCCTCCTCCCTCCCCAGGGCTGCCCCTCCTCCCCAAGGCTGCCCCCTCCTCCCAGGGCTGCCTCTTCCTCCCAGGCTGCCCCCTCCTCCCAGGACTGCCCCCTCCTCCCTCCCCAGGGCTGCCTCCTCCTCCCAGGGCTGCACCCAGCACCTCCGGGCCTGCAGCTCTGGGCCCGGGCCTCTGCCTCAGCTCCCAGGCCCTGTGTGAGCACGGCTCTCATGTTCGCTCCTTTTGGAGACGCTGTGTTGAGCTCAGGTAACAACAACCAAAGCTCCTTATTTGTGTTTGGTGCTGAGCTCCGTTAGACGCCTGCCGTGCCAACAGTGAAGCGGCTTCCCCACGCTTTCCACTCAGTTCCTGCATCTCCCAGGATGCCCCAGTTCCTGGGACTGGGGAGAGTGACGGGAAGCTGACTGCTGTCAGCCGGCCACGGCCACTCACACGGAGACCCCGCTGCTCCCTGCGCCCGCTCCTTTCTTCTGGGTCAGAATCACCTCCAGGAGCATCTCCCTCACTGAGCCACAGCGGGGGGGGGGGGGGGAGGGAGGGAGAGAGAGAGGGAGAGGGAGAGGGAGAGAGAGAAAATCTTCTAACCCCTGTCACTCCCTCAAATGCCTGACATAGCCATGGCTGGGCCCGGCCAAAGCCAGGAGTGAGAACTCAGTGTAGGTCCCCCAAGGGGGTGGCAAGGATCCAAGCCCCCTGCCAGAGTGGGCATTAGCAGGGCGCTGCAGTGGGACGTGGGCGTCCCACGGACATCGTAAACACTGCACCAGGCACCCACCGTGCTCAGCCAATTACAAGCAAACGTCTCATCTAGGGGTCAGCAACGGTCCAGAATGGCCTTTGATGGGGCAACTCAGGGCCCAGGCTCCTCGCCAAAGCAACTGGTCCTGTCAGGGCGGGGAAACAGGCTGTGGCAAGTGACCAGTCCCGAACCCACCTCTACCCAGACACCACGGGGTGAGGACTGCGGGTGGAGCTTCCCTGAACAAAAGCAGAGTATCAAAGAAGCAGAAGTGAGTCTCAGGATGTCCGAACAGCACATTTCTACACGGTCACACCTGCTCTATTACACAGCCCTTGGTCCAGGAGAAACAAAACCTGGACAGCTCTCGTGTACTTAACGTGAGCACTGCCACAGGGAATTCACACGTCTTAGTTCCCGAAGGGTCCAGACTTCAGAGGGAGGTGGTGCTAGCACGCCCATTTTATAGATGGGGAAGCTGATTCAGGATCCCTGTGGGGAAGCTGAGCCGGGATCCCTGCAAGGAAGCTGAGCCAGGATCCCTGTGGGGAAGCTGAGCCAGGATCCCTGCAAGGAAGCTGAGCCAGGATCCCTGTGGAGAAGCTGAGCCAGGATCCCTGTGGGGAAGCTGAACTGGGATCCCTGCAAGGAAGCTGAGCCAGGATCCCTGTGGGGAAGCTGAGCCAGGATCCCTGCAAGGAAGCTGAGCCAGGATCCCTGTGGGGAAGCTGAGCCAGGATCCCTGCAAGGAAGCTGAGCCAGGATCCCTGTGGGGAAGCTGAACTGGGATCCCTGCAAGGAAGCTGAGCCAGGATCCCTGTGGGGAAGCTGAGCCGGGATCCCTGCAAGGAAGCTGAGCCAGGATCCCTGTGGGGAAGCTGAGCCGGGATCCCTGCAAGGAAGCTGAGCCAGGATCTCTTCGGGGCGGCATCGGATTGGAACCCAGGTGCCTCCGCCTCATTGTCCTTACTCTTAGCCCGGCGCCAGCTGACCTCCTGGCCTCACTGTGGCCTTCCGCGAGTCGGTTCTGCTCTGCGCCTGAGGGCAGGTGGCTCAGCCACCTCCCACGCCTGTTGCTGCACAGCTGTGGCATCTGTTGTCACCCCTCGTCAGGTCAGGCAACCCCAGAATGTTCCAGGTGCCTCGGGAGGTGAAACAGCTCTCAGCCGTGGGTAACACGGAAGTGCGGATCGCGAGGCAGACGCAAGGCTCATTGCGCCCTGTGACCACTGCTCCCCAGGGCGGTCGGTGGACTTCCCAGCTAAGCCTGCAGGCGCGAACTCCAGGTGTATGTGGGGGCTCTTCCTGTGGCTGCCCGGCTGGGTCCCCTTTCCCCGCGAGCCGCGGTCAGTCACAGCTGCTATAGCTCATCCTCCAGCGGCCACTGCCCTGAGATCTGAGTGGACGGCACCCCAGAGGCTCACTAAGTGACCTGATACTGAGTGGACAGCACGCCAGCAGGTGGCCAAGCCTAGCCCCTGTGTGCCACGTTTTCCAAGCTCTTCCTTCTTGAGTTGCTCCCTGTGAATTCTTCATTTTTACATGGATTTTGTAAAGGTCCAGGCACCCCACCTCCCGCCGGGCTGGGCTCCTCGCGCTCTGCACTCACGTTTTCCCTCCTTTCTCTCGTGCTGTGATGACCAATGTCAGCCCCGTGCGGCTGTGTCGGGGCAGAGCCCACAGGCAGAGCTCACACGTGCACGAGCCGCGCACGGCAGATGCAGCGCTGGTTCCGCCACACTCCCTGCTGGGCGAGTGGTCTGATAAGTCCAAGACTCAGGGTCATCGTTGCAATAGCAGGCTTTGTTTGTAATAGGAGACGCGGTACCATTCCCCAAGTCCCTTCTCGTGGTCTTCCCCGTGCCGCCGGCTGGAGGAGAGGGCGCAGGACTCCCTAGCGTGAGTGAGAGGTGGCTGCACTCCCTGGGAGCCCTTCGCCCGGTCATCAGACGACGGGCACAGCAGCCCGCAGGACGTCCGCGGAGGCTCTGCGTGTTTACAGGCTGGAGATGATTCAGGTGTCAAACAAGAAAAGCGGCCTGGTTGCCCGGCTCCATGGATAGTGGGCTGTTAGCCACCATCCGTGATGTGTTCTTTATCCATAAGGAAGCCTGTGTTTATGTGAAAGGCAGAGCTACAGAGAGGGGGAGAGACAGAGAGTTAGACAGAGACTTTCCGTCTGCTGGCCCACTCCTCAAATGGCCACAACCGCCAGGGCGGGACCAGGTCGAAGCCGAGCCTGGAGCTCCTGGGTCTCCCATGTGGGTGCAGAGACCCAGCCACTTGAGCCATCTTCTTCTTTTTTTTTTTTTAATGAATTCTTTTTATTTTTATGACAGGCAGAGTGGACAGTGAGAGAGAGAGACAGAGAGAAAGGTCTTCCTTTTCCGTTGGTTCACCCTCCAATGGCCGCTGCAGCCAGCGCACCGCACTGATCCGAAGGCAGGAGCCAGGTGCTTCTCCTGGTTTCCCATGTGGGCGCAGGGCCCAAGGACTTGGGCCATCCTCCACTGCACTCCCGGGCCACAGCAGAGAGCTGGCCTGGAAGAGGGGCGACTGGAACAGAATCCGGCACCCCAACCGGGACTAGAACCCGGGATGCTGGCACCGCTAGGTGGAGGATTAGCCTAGTGAGCCACGGCGCCAGCTGAGCCATTGTCTGCTGCTTTCCCAGGACGTTAGCAGGGAGCAGGCTCAAAAGTGAATCAGTGGGGACTTGAACCGGCTTTGCAGACGACGTCTTCTGAAGTGAGGGAACCACTTAGTGAACCCCAGGACTTTGTAATTCGATGCCCTCCTTGTGGCAGAGGCCCGTGAATCCTGACTGCACACTGGCTTCTCAGCGACAGGTCAAGCACTGGCGGAACACTCCAAGTTCCACCTGAGCCTAAATGCGCCGTGGGGCCCCAGGGGACGCGTGCGGAAGACAAAACGTCCACGTGGAGCCAGGCTGCGGGTGTGGGACTCAGGGGGAGCCGCATCTCACTTCACCCTAGCACTGAAGGGGAGGCTTCCAGCGAGCGAAAGAACCACCCAACACACACATACAGAGAGAGAGACACATACAGAGACACACAGACACACACACACACAGAGACACACACACACAGACACACACAGAGACACACACACACAGACACACACAGTCACACAGAGACACACACACAGATACACACACAGACACACACACAGAGACACACAAACACACACACACAGAGACAGACACATAGACACACACAGACACAGACACACAGATACACATAAACACACACAGAGACACACACAAGCACACACACAGACACAAATAGACACACACAGACACGCACAGTCACACAGAAATACACACACAGACACACACACAGAGACACACAAACACACACATAGAGACACACACAGACACACAGTCACACAGAGACACACACAGACACACACAGAGACACACAGACACACACACAGAGACACACACAGAGACACACACAGATACAGATACACAGACACACACAAACACACAGACACACATAGACACACACACAGACACACACACAGAGACACACACAGATACACACACAGACACAGATACACAGACACACACAAACACACACAGACACACATAGACATACACACAGACACACACACAGACACACACACAGTCACACACACACACACGGAGACACACACAGACACACACAGAGACACACAGAGACACACACAGATACACACACAGACACACACACAGACACAAACACACACACAGACACACACACAGACAGATACACACACACAAACACACACAGACACACATAGACACACACACAGACACACACACAGAGACACACACACACAGACACACCCACACACAGACACACACACAGACACACAGACACACACACACATAGACAGACACACACAGACACACACACAGACACACCCACACAGAGACACACACAGTCACACACACACACAGACACACAGACACACACACACACACACACCCTGCAGTAGGCAAATCAAACGCAGAAAGGGGCACATTTGGAGGCGCCTTTCTCTGCAAGGCCCCCCTTGAGACTGCACTGGAGTCAACACTCTGCACTGTACACGAACAGGTGCAGTAAGTCAGTGCCCTGTAGCAGTGAGCGTCTCCAGGGACCAAGGCCCCTCGGACAGCACAGACGGAAGTCCTGGGGCCGCACAGTAGGTTAATCCTCTGCCTGCGGCACCAGCATCCCATATGGGCACCAGTTCTAGTCCCAGCTGCTCCTCTTCTGACCCAGCTCTCTGCTGTGGCCTGGGAAAGCAGGGGAAGATGGCCCAAGTGCTTGGGTCCCTGTACCCGCATGGGAGACCTGGAAGAAGCTCCTCGCTCCTGGCTTTGGGTCGGCACAGCTCCAGCCATTGCGGCCATTTGGGGAGTGAACCAGTGGACGGAAGATGCCCCTCTCTGTAACACTACCTCTCAGGTAACTAGATAAATATATATATATATATTATATGTATGTATATAAATATATTTTATATATAATATATAAATAATACATATATATACACACAAAGATGGGAGTTGTGGAGCAGCAGACAAGGGAGAAATGAAACTCTTTAAAGTGAAGTTAGCAGGCCGGCGTCTGCAGCCGACACAGCCATGAAACATTGATGGAGCGATCAGGGCTCATCACTTTGTAGTCAGCTTGCTCCAGCTTCAAAGCTGTGTCTGTCACGGTGACAAAAAGGGGGCAAAGCCAGGAGGGGAAGGCTTGCTCCACGTCCATTCCAGTAGACAGTGCTCAGACCAGTCATCGCTGCACCCTGGAAGCTGGGCGTTGGGGGAGGGGCTGGGGCGTGGCTCGCAGACTGCACAGGAGAGCCACCCTCACCTCTGGGCGGCACCTCGGAATCGGGGTTCATGTTGTAACTGCGGAGGGAACCATTGCAGCTTCTGCACCCCAGCATGGGAGACTGACGGTTCCCTGCCCTGTGCCTCCTGCCCTGTGCCCTCTACGGCGTCCGGCAGTTTCTCCAGCCTCCACCCCTACACGCCAGCGGCAAACACCCTTCTGTTGATGGAGCAAGGGTGAAAGTCTGAGATTTATTTCTGTTCCTGCCTCTGTGACCCCAGACCCCGCTCCGTGGGGATGCTCGCCCCGTCTGCTTGCCCACCAGTGAGCCCCACCCCGTCTTCCTGAGCCACCTCCCTTGCTCTCTCCCCCAGCCCGCTGCTGGGGGACCTCAGCCGTGCCACTGAAGAAGCAGTCCCACTGAGATACGCTTTCCTGCTGTCTTCTCCAGACACCTTAAACTCACCCGACCTCCTGCTTTCCTGCTCACCCGGCTCATCTTCCCCCGGCCATTGACCCCCCAGAGAGCAGCCCAGTTCAGCGACGACCCCGCCTCTAGCCCTCAGCTGGCTTCTGCCACGTAAACCCAGCGGGTAACTGAATCGTGGCTTTCCGCCACGTTGTCACCCTGAGTGCACGCCGGAAGTTAGTCCCCTGTACGTACTTTATTCCCTCTGAGCTCCTCCCGGCTGTGATTCGTGTCCCGGCTCCTCTTTGCTCTTGGCTGGGACGGCCACAGCTGTGTCCAGTCCTTGCTGCCTGTCCCCTGGGGGAGGTGTTGCACTGGGGGAGGAACACTGAACTCAGCTGTGGAGGAGAGGTGGGAAGGAATGGGATGCGCCGGACTTCACGAGCTGACAGCGCAGAGCGCGGGCTTCTGGGAGGACAGGAACCATAGAACAGGGACTGGGCTCATTCATTGGGGTCCTTTACTCCTCCAGTCAAGGGAAGGAGCTGGGGACAGCCTCAGGCTCGAGTCTGAGCCGTGCTGCGGTCGGGCAGGGGCACCGCCTCCTGTGGGGCGGCTGAGGTCCAGCTGGGGCCACAGAGCTCACACGGGTCACACTGGAGCTGTCAGGAGGTGGTGGAGGGACTCTGATGGCCACGGCTTCCCTTCCAGCGAGAAAGGAAACTTTTCCTCACTCACTGCTTCACTACTTGTCAGTCAATCACTGTGCATACAGCGGAAGACGAAAACCTCACTCTTCCCTGCCTCCTAGTTAGCTTATTAACTACACAGCTAGGGGGTGGGCGCCAGGCACAGTGGCTGGGACACCCACAGCCCCTGGGCAGTGGCTGAATGTGGGCTCCGCTCCACTGCCCATTCCAGCGTCCTGCTAGCGCGAGGCGTGGGAAGCAACAGGTGGTGGCTCAGGCACCCACGTGGCAGGGCTGGGTAGAGTTCTGGCTCCTGGCTGTCGCGGGCGTTTGGGGAGGGAACCAGCAGACAGGAGACTGCTCGCTCGCTCTCTCCCTGCTCCCGCCCTCCCCTGGGCTGTTTCTTCTCCCTTTGTCTCCCTTCCTTTCAAATAAAACAATCAAACAAATAAAAAGTTTTAGAATCCACAGGTGAACATGAGATAGACGGCTACGGCCCCCAGTGATTCCCAGAGTGAACCACGGATACTCTGCAGCGTGTGAAGCTCAATGCATTTCGACTTGCAATGTTCCCAACTTAGAGCGGGTTAACTGGGACACGGCCCCATCACAAGTACACGTATTTAAGGACACTAATCCATGAGCTCTTGCAGACACAGCTCAGCCATTGCTTTGAATGCCAAGCCCGTCTCACTGAGGAGTGAACTGGGGTTTGAACTGAGACTTCAGTCCCTGTTACGCCTTCGTCAGCTGCCGCACGTCTGCCGGGTTCCGGAACTGGAGTCTCTGCTGAGTTCCCTGCAGCAGTAGTCGACGCAGGCGCTCCTGATTGACACGGGTGCTGCATGGACACGGGTGCTGCACGGACTCGGGTGCTGCATGGACACGGGTGCTGCACTGACACGAGTGCTGCATGGACACGGGTGCTGCACGGACACGGGTGCTGCACTGAAACGGGTGCTGCACTGACATGGGTGCTGCATTGACACGGGCGCATTGTCGACACGGATGTGGCATCGACACGGGTGCTGCATGGACATGGGTGCGGCGTCGACACGGGTGAGGCATCGACACGGGTGCTGCACTGACACAGGCGCAGCATTGAGACGGGCGCATTGTCGACACGGGTGCTGCACTGACACGGGTGCTGCACTGACACGGGTGCTGCATGGACACGGGTGTTGCACTGACACGGGTGCTGCATGGACACGGATGTGGCATCGACACGGGTCAGGATGCTCTTGCGTGCACTCGTGAGACAGCGCTCACTCTCTTCACGAGGAAGGCTCTGGGACTACCCCAGTGGGATGTCTAGAGTTAGCTGGACTTTGAGGCCTCCTCTGACCAGTACCGTGCTTTCCTCCAAATGAGGGCCTCTCAGTGGATCTCTGCGCCCCCTCGGGTGGCTTCTCGGGTTTCAGCCAAAACGCGGCTGCGTCCTCCCAGACCACGGTACCTAGCACAGCGAGCACTGCCCCCAGGACCTGCAGAGAAGGGGCGGTGCTTGTCTCCTCACGTTTCGTTGGCCAAAATTGGATCCCCCGACAATGCCTGGGCCCGTCACTGTTGACAGGACGATGGAGCGCGCTGATTGGGCAGCCGTGGCCCCGCTTGGAGGGCGCCCATCAGATGTGAGTTTCACGGGGACAACACGGTCTCCTGGGTGCCCGGGAGGGTGCTGGTCTCAGCCCTGTCGCAGTCAGCCCGCAGATAATCACCCGCCAGGGCAGGAGGTAGCAAGGCAGTGACCTGCCAAGAAGTTCACCCTCAATGCCACGACAACGAAACACATACACAATGCAGGCACTCGTTAATAAGGGCTTTCAGCAGGAAACATCATAAAGAGAAAATGAACTTATCCCTCCATTTTTTTTAAGACTTTTTTTGACAGGCAGAGTTAGACAGTGAGAGAGAGAGACAGAGAGAAAGGTCTTCCTTCTGTCGGTTCACCCCCCAAATGGCTGCTACGGCTGGTGCTGCACCAATCCAAAGCCTGGAGCCAGATGCTCTTTCTTGTCTCCCATGGGGTGCAGGGCCCAAGCACTTGGACCATCCTCCACTGCCCTCCCAGGCCACAGCAGAGAGCTGGACTGGAAGAGGAGCAACCAGGACAGAATCCGGCGCCCCAACCGGGACTAGAACCTGGGTGCTGGCGCCACAGCCAGAGGATTAGCCTAGTGAGCCGTGGCGCTGGCCTGTCCCTTCATTTTTAAATACTGCATCGCTAATAGTAGAGACGCGTCCCCACGTGGAGTTGATTTATAAGGTGCGATCACCAAGACAATGCGTATGAATTTACACTGAATATGTCAATTCCGCCAGTGCTGCCGGTTTCATTTTATTTAGATTTTGGTTGTTACTGTGACGCATGAGAGCTATAAGGGAGCAGAGCTGGTGACCTGCGCCCCAGGGAGCAAGAGGAGGACACAGACCCCGCATCTCCTGCATAGGTGACAAGCAGGTCCGTGCCGGGCAGAGGTCGGCACGCAGGATCCCTGAGCCTGGAAGCCCCAACAAAGGCCCAACGTCCGGTTCCAGAATAAACATCGTGTGTTGAATGTCCTGTGGTCCGTTCTGTGCCTGTGCGTGGTGACCAGGCCACCTGCGTGTGGCATTTGACTGGACGAGGGACTCTCGTCACAGGCGAGGTTTGCAGTCCACTTTGATAAGCGGGTCTGAGTCGGGTAGAAATGGATGTCTGTAGATTGAACACGATTGTTGTGGTGCTGCCTCATGTCTCGCTGTGAGCGTGGAGAGGCAGCCGGCTGCGTGCTGGGGCCGCCTGTGCCGTCCAGGGCGGGTGCTTCTGTTCCCTGCGCTCACAGCACTTGGTGAGCGGGCAGTGGCTGCCGCTGGGCTCCTCTTCAGTCACAGAGCCTCCAACAGGGTCTTCAGATGACACGCAGGGTCCCCACAAGGCCTTAGTTTCCAGCACTTTCTAAATGTGATCTGTGTCACGGTACATGGGAATGGCGTGCAGACGAGGGTTTGAGAAGCTGCTCCCCCGGGCAGTGCTGTGCTCAGCAGGTAAGGCTGCTTCCTGCAGCACCAGCATCCCGCGTGGGCGCTGGTTCCAGTCCCGGCTGCTCCACTTCTGACCCAGCCCCCTGCTAATGTGCCTGGGAAGGCAGCAGAACACGGCCCAAGGGCTCGGGCGCCTGCACCCCTGCGGGAGATCTCCAGGTCCTGGCTTTGCCTGGCCCATCTCTATCTCTCTCTCTCTCTCTCTCTCTCTCTCTCTCTCTCTGTGTGTGTGTGTGTGTGTGTATGTGTGTGTGTCTCCCTCTCTCTCTCTTTAATGCTTTCAAATAAATAAATAAATCTTAACATTAAAAAAGAAAAGGAAGTCAGCAGTCCCTGATAAGGACTTGTGCTGGGATTTCCAGCCCAGGATGGCAGAGGAAGGCGTGCACAACGCTGCTCCAGGCAGCCCTCCGGGAGAAGCCCTCTCCGGCCTCCCCAGCACCGGGCTCCAGGCAGCCCCGTGGTTTGCTTGTCTCGTTCCCACAGCACATGCTTCCTTGTTTTCTTAAGAGTTGATGCTGAGGTGGGTAGGTTTCACGCAAACACCAGATCCGCTGCTTCTCGGGACAAGTCCGGTGCTCTTGGGGGCTGGGCCAGCACCCCCACCCCCACGGGACAGCTGCCTCGGGCTTTGTGGTGGCTGGGTCCTTTGACTCATGTGCATTTACTCCCGTTGGCCGTGTCCTCGACTTTCCTGGCGATGTCACACCAGCTGTGGCCCGGTCTCACCTCTCAGAGCCATGCTCACAGGTTCCGTTTGTCTAGTTGCTGGCCCAGCTCGCTAGTCCCAACAGCACCTCCTGACTTGCCATTCTCGTCCAGGGGCCCGGAGGCTGTGTGGGTGAATGATCAGCGGACAGCAGAATTACGTTACAGATGCACAGGGCGCTGTATCGACGCAGACGGGGCAGCTGAGAGTGAGAAGCGCTTGTGACTGCTTCAGGGCCGTGCGCGTGGCTGGAGCAGCACTTAGCGTCTGCAGTACCTCCCTCAGGGTTACTTCCAGTGAGAGCTTCGGTGCTTAGATAGAATGTCCAGGCAGAAAGCTGGTGGTGGGAGGAGTTTCACGCCCCACTCACTCTGCTGGACAGAAATCAAAGTCCGACAGAGACACTCAATTGCAATGCTAAGGTCATTACCTGTGTGCCAGGGATTGCCTCCTGAAACACGGCGGCATGGCAGTGTGAACACCTGTGAGCTCAGCCGCGTTCCCTGAGACTGAGAGTGGGCGGGATGTGCAGCCGTCTCTTGGCAACAGGGCTGTGATTTTGCTTCTGCCAGGTCTGGTCAGCTTGGGCCCTTCAAAGTCCCGCTTCTCCGCTTTGTGTTTAGAGCAGCTGGCTGGGAGGCCACCAAATGCACCCTCGTTACCCCTGCCCGAAACCACGGAGATTGAGCGCTCCGGGTCTGACGCTTCACGCCTGGCGCTCACGGCGCACGGCTTTCATAGTTTTGCAAGTGTTTTCTTTTTTTTTCCTTGGTAGAAAATCTCCTCGTTGGTTTTAACAGATGTTTGGAAGGCTCGGCCGCTCTCCCTCTGTGATCTTCCCTTTGCAAACTTGCTTATCCTGCCAGAATGTGTGCCTTCTGTGTCAACTCTAAGAACCCGATCCTGTGTCCCAGGCCTGTGCCGTTGGCACCTGATCAACCGTGCTTGTCGCCAGCTGGTTCAGTGAGGGCAGCTGGACGCGGCCCTGGAAGCTGGACAGCACCATATGCTGAGCGCCCGCCGGACACACACTTTTAATCCCTTCCGGGGTACTGGCTGATGAACTCAAAGGCCTTGGATCTCCCCCAAGCCACCAAGTGGTGGTGGCCAATTCTAAACCTCCCAAGTCAAGGGCTGAACACGCTCACATGAAGACATCTTCCAGTGAGCGTTTGCTCCGAGCGTTGGGTCCAGGGTAGTCTGAAATTTTCGTAAGGAATAATTTTCTGGAAGAAACCTGTCTAGGATGTTGGTGTAAAACCTTATTGAAAGTGTTCTGGGCAGAGCTTCTTCCCTAGGGAAAAAAGACCGGCATTTCCCGATTTCTCCACGGAGGTGGCCCTGGATCAGACCCCAGGGTGTGCGCCCTGCCCTCCTGCCTCCGAAGGGGGGTGGTGGGTGCCGCAGGATGGGTGTGCATCCCAGGTGGAAGTGGGCAACGGCCCCCTCTGCAGCTCTGAGATGCAGCAGCCAGGGAACCTGCTCCTCACCCACGCTGCGTGGGGACTGTGGGGAGACAGGACCCACGGCGGGTCTGCGAGCCAGACGGAAAAGAAAGAAAGCTTGCGTTGAGGCCGGCTGGGCAGCAGTGCAGACGGAAGAAATCCCTCTGCACAGGTATCCTGGAGACGGGTGATGACCGTTGCCAGGGAGGAAGAGGATGGCAGCTTTTCTCCACGTTGCTCACCCCGAATTCATCGACTGCTTGGGGTGCCGCCTCCTTTACGGCGGGGAGCACAGGTGCGTCTTGGAGGCAGATGCAGCCCCTGGTGTGGCCCGCACCTGTGGAGGGTGGCTGTCTTCCTTGACCTTCACGTCCCGAGGGGACCACCCCTCAGCCCTCGGTAGAGGCATCCCAAGTGGTAACCCTGGAAGGAGGCATCACATACACCTCCAAGGGCAGAGAGGCGGTTCACAGTCATCGCACGTTTCTAAAGTTCCCCGACAAGAACAGAGGATTTGTGTAACACACATAATGTATTTATTAAATTTAATTTAGTATACTAACTTTAAAGAGATTTATTTATTTGAAAGGCAGCGTAACGGCTGGTGCTGTGGCTCAATAGGCTAATCCTCCGCCTTGCGGTGCCGGCACACCGGGTTCTAGTCCCAGTCAGGGCACCGAATTCTGTCCCGGTTGCTCCTCTTCCAGGCCAGCTCTCTGCTGTGGCCCGGGAGTGCAGTGGAGGATGGCCCAGGTCATTGGGCCCTGCACCCCATGGGAGACCAGGAGAAGTACCTGGCTCCTGGCTTCGGATCAGGGCGGTGCGCCGGCCGCGGCGGCCATTGGAGGGTGAACCAACGGCAAAGGAAGACTTTTCTCTCTGTCTCTGTCTCTCACTGTCCACTCTGCCTGTAAAAAAAAAAAAAAAAAAAGGCAGAGTAACACAGAGGGAGAGATGGAAGGACCTTCCATCAACTGGCTCACTCCCCTGAATGCCAGCAGCAGCCAGGTCCTGGCCAAGCCAAACCAGGTCGTGACCCCAGTTTTTTCCTTCCACCTGTGCCTTGGCCACAGCACTCCCAGGAACCGCATGGATGTGACACAGGCAGATGGATACGGGGGCCTTGCTGTGATGGTTGTACTTTTTAAGGAGGCACAGAATTGCACGTCTATGGCGTAGGTGTGGTACACCCGTGCACCAGTGTGGTGATCGCATCAGAGAGACTGATGTGCCCAGGAGCCACTCATCATTTCAAAATCCTGCTCTCACCGCTCACTCACGGCTGAGAGAGAGGAGAGGTCGAGAGCCTCCCAGCCGCTCACCGATCGGATGCCTGCCACGGCACGGGCTGGGCCAAGGCTGAAATGAATCAGGGACCCTGGAGTTCCAGCAGTGTCTCCCGGGCGTGGCAGGCACCCGAGTCATCACGGCTGCCCCCAGGGAGGCAGAGGCAGGCATCAACCCCAGGCACCTGGGTGTGGGACGCGGGCCTCAACAGCCCGGCCAGACGCTGGCTCGCTGCCGTTTCTCTTCCCCACGCCCCCAGCACCCCCGCCCTGGGTCAGATCGCACCCCCCCTCCGCAGCCGATCCCTGTCAGGGGCCTGCAGCTGGCAGGAGGCGGCGAAATCATCGTCTGGATCGAATGCTGGTGTTTTCAGGAATTGAGGACGTGCACGTATGTGCGTGTGTGACGGCACGACGCACCTTGGAGGCGCTGGCTGATCTGAAGAACATTTGGAAAAACAACAGGAAAATTAGCCGTTAAAATTTTTTAAAAGGAGATTTTGGTGAAAATCCCAGACTTTGGCTGCAGACCGGGAGCCTGGGCAGCCGGGACCTTGGAGCTGGCCCGCGAGGGCAGTGCTGGGGAAGCACAGGGCTTGTTGTCCGGGCCTCACCCTTAGACCTCAGCTCCTTGCATTCACATTTTCCAAACGCTGGCTGGAGCGGCGAGGCGGCCCAGACACAGCAGAGCAAGGCCTTGCCCAAACCCATTACAACAACAGAAATTTGCTGTTATAATAGCTCTTCTGTAGCTGGCAATGAGGGACCCATAAAGAGACACGGAGTATGAACACCCGGGGTGAGGTGCAAGAAGGAGAAGAAACGTGCCCCAAATGTCATCTTAAATGAGGAGTGGGCGGTGCCGGCGGCTTTGCCTTCACCCTGGAACTGGTTATCAGCAATGGAACTGGTTATCAGCAATAGAACTGGTTATCAGCAATGGAACTAGTTATCAGCAATGGAACTGGTTATCAGCAATGGAACTGGTTAGTTATCAGCAATGCAACTAGTTACCCGCATTGCTGGAGCGATGAATCCCCAGCTCGGGGCCTAATGAGAGAGCCTGGGGCAGAGTCTTGGATTTCCAAGCTGGAGAAAGGCTGAAATGAGGAGATACAGCGCCGGTCCTGTTGTGTAGTCAGAAAGTGAGCTAGAGGGAAGCCTTGCGCCCCACGAGGTCTAACGGCCCTAAGTGGATGTTCTCTGAGCACCTGAGGCTCGGCTCCTGCGCGCTCCACTCATCTCCCTGCAGGCAGCTACTCAGAGTGAGGGAGAGGGGAGGGGCAGAGCTGCTCGGAGGGGAGGTGGTCCCAAGGGCCCTGCGAGCTGGGGAGATTCTGAGGCCTGAGAGACAGGGGCAACCAGAGTGCCTGGCGGGGCACAGCTCGGGCAGGCGCCTGTTGGGAAAGGCATAGCTCAGGCAGGGACCTGTCGGGGGCAGATACGGCTCGGGCAGGGACCCGTGCGGGGAGACATGGCTAGGGCAGGGACCCGTGCAGGGAGACACGGCTCGGGCAGGGACCCGTGCAGGAGACACGGCTCGGGCAGGGACCCGTGGCGGGGCACAGCTCAGGCAGGGACGTGTCGGGGGAGACACGGCTCGGGCAGGGACCAACACAGCTGATGTTTCTGACATGCCTGAGACAGCCCCAAATGAAGTTTTGCACAGATCAAGCAGCTGAGCAATCCGCAAGCTAAGATTCTGCTAGCACCCACGTCCTAGGGGCCTCACCCCACGAGTACACAGACATTTGCGCCGGCAGAGATCAGAAGTGTTGCTGCCACTTCCCCTCGGCTTCCTCTGACGCCTTCTCTGATGAGCACAGCGAGGCTGCTCTCTGAAGACGGCAGAATCTTCAGTGAGAGGCACTGGCGTTGTGGTTTTCGTTTTTGCCCCAAACCAGCGATTTATAAATGCTTCCTGGAAGTGCTGAGGTCCCTAAGAACCAGCATTCCTGTTCCAGGTCACACTACTTGTGAGTTCCCGGCTCGGGGACCTAGACAGCTGGTTGCACGGAACCGGCTCACATCCATGACCGGCAGTCGCACGTGGCCATGATACCAAAAAGACAGAGTGGGCAGCCGTGGAGCAGACGGGATTTGGGGCTCCTGTGCAAGGGCCGGGCGTCTGTCCCCGGGGCCGCTGGCCGCAGACCTCTTGGGAGGGGCTGTTCTCCTGTCCCACTTGAACGCCGAGGGCTTGACTCAGAGCTGCCTAAAGGCGCCTCCCATCAGGTTCTTCTCAGATTCGCAGCCAAAACGAGGTCTCACATGCCTCCCCCAACGCGAATCCGATTGTGCCTTCCTTGTTAACACCCTGCCCTCCCCGCTTCTCCAAGTCTCAGTGAAAACTCGTGGGTTGGGGAGGACTGAATGAGCGGACGCCTGCCAAGTGCCTTGCCTGGCGCAGGTAGGAGCCCTGAAGCATCTCCTGCCGGTGCCCAGCCCTGGGAAGCCCACCTGGTCCCCAAGGCCGAGCGAGCCGTCCTTTGTCCGTTGTCCCATGGAGCCTGTGCTCAGCTCTGAGACCTCTCCTCGCATCCTTAGTGACCGAGCGCTTGCTATAACCTGGCCTCGCGCCTCCCACATTGCAGCAGGCATTTTCCTCCGGGTTTCAGCAGGCGAGAGGCGGGCACCACCCCCGTCTGCAGGAGAGTCCTTGCGCTCAAGGCCCCAAGTGCGGGTGGGGCAGGCCATGGACCTGGCAAGACAGGGGTGGGGCTCCCGCCAGCGCTTCCTAAGGCGGCTGCGCAGGGCAGTCCCCAGGGGCACTTTAAACTCTCCAGTTCCTGGCCCCGCCCCCAACTTTGTGATGAGATTGCCATGGGCCGAAACTGGCTCTGGGCGGTGTAAGAGCCCCCCAGGTGAGGCGCTGACTCGCACTCCGGGTGCTGTAGCTGCCCGCCTGTGCCCGTCTCTCCCACCTGAGTGAGAACGAGCCCCTTGCCTCCGGGTCCTGGCGGGAAGCATCCTTCCAGCCCACGCACGCGCCACCGCTGGCTCCTAGGTGGGCAGGTTGGCTGGTGGGGGGCCTACCGGATGGGTTCCTTTCGCTTCACTTTGTGGTTGGAAATGGAGGCTGTTGGAGATGGTGATGAGGGGCCGCTTCGTTCCGGTTCTGGGAGGGGGATGAGGAAAAGGGGCCCAGGGGCTCGCCCAGCCTGGGGCTGGGTCACTGGAGCCGGGGGAGCTGACCTGCACGCTGGGCCCTCGCTGGCAGTCCAACGGCGCTGGCTCTGTGTCCAAGTGTGTGAGAGTGGAGCAGCCGGGCCTCCCAGCCACAGGCAGGGCACCGCTGGCCAGGAGCTGGGAGTAAATGCAGTGTGGCTGGCGTTCACCACCCGACTCCCCTCCAGATCCCAGGCCCGTTCCATTGCATGTGTCCAGACGGCCATGCGTGTGGAGAATTCTGTGTGCACACGCTTCCATGAGGAAAGCAAGAGGCGGGACCAGCAGTCCACAGAAATTCCCAGTCTCCGCACCCCGCACACAGACACTAGTTTTATGGAGGCACAGGCACCAGAGGGGCCGCTGAGGTGAAGATGGCGCCCCCTTTGTACCGGTGGGTGCTAAGTGAGCAGCATTGCCCCTGGAGGTCGGGGGCACCTGCAATGCCTGCACTCACCTCTGGGTGTCACACTCGGGGTGCAGAGGTCCGGGATGCTGGGAAGTACCCTGCAGTGCCTGGGAGAGCCCCGCAAACACACAAGACCCCCACCAGCCCCACGTCTTGCAGATGTAGACCTTCCCTAGCTGGCGCTCAGCTTTCTGCCTGTGACGGAAGTTAGAGAACCTGTGAGCGTGGGCACTTCTCACTGGAATAGCCATCGTTTCACATTGTGGGGATTGGCGCACATGCGAGTGTGACCATTAGCGGGCGTCTTCACTGCCCGACTTCCTGTCCTGCCTCGTGTGTCAGAGAGCGGGAGGTGCGGTGGGGCCCTGTCCACGACGGAGTGACCTCGGTGGAGCGGGGCAGACACGAGGCTCCCGCTTGCCTTCCAGGTGCTGTCCCCTCTCTCTAACTCCATCCTGGCCGAGAAGACGGTGATCGTCCTGGAGGACCGCGTCACCACCGCGGAGCTGGGCGTGCAGCTCGTGGCTGGCTTATCTCTTTCCCTGCAGCCCCACAGAGCAGACAAAAGGGCCCCGGTCTCCATAGCAACGGCCCAGGACGTTCTTCAAGCCCCACAGCAGGTGAGAGTCCCGGCCTGAGCCCTGGTCAGTGGAGACAGCGTCTCCCCCGGGTGACTGCCCTGCAGAGGGGCTGGGAGACGCTCGGAGCTGTGACCGCCAGTTCCCGCAGCTCCTTCTCGCTTCTCCTCCAGACTTTTCTGTCTCTGAGAAAAGATAGCAGCAGCTTAGACACAACTGCCTGCTACACCCTGCCCACACTCCAAATCCCATTTTTCAGCCGGCTAATCTGTACAAGGAAGATTACTGTTAGACCCTCACCAAAGGATCACACATTTTCCTTGTTCTAAAATAAGTTACACTCGAATTCAATCATTCTGTTTGAGCTATTTAACCAAGTGGGGCTAATAGGCATCCTATTCTTGCTATTTGCATTAGATATTGGCAACTCTAAACCTTTGCTCCATCTTCACACTTGTAGAAAATCCGTTTAAATTATACGCAGGTCACTGCGGAGTTCAGGGATACCAATCCTCCATAATGCATCTTTTTCAAAATGCCTCAGCCAAGCGTGGCTTCCTGATGAAGAATGCTGGGTGTGGGATTATCTCGCGCAGGAGCCTGATGAGCCGCACCTGAAGCTGATTCTGAGATTCTGGTGCATCAGGGGTTAGTCAAACTCTGGAAGGATGCCAGGGGTGCAGCACAATGCACACAGTGAGGGTGTCAGGTACACACTGAGGGTGTCACGTATACACTGAGGGTGTCAGGCACACACTGAGGGTGTCAGGTATGCACTGAGGGTGTCAGGCATGCACCACTGAGGGTGTCACGTATACACTGAGGGTGTCATGCACACACTGAGGGTGTCAGGCATGCACCACTGAGGGGTGTCACGTATACACTGAGGGTGTCAGGCCCACACTGAGGGTGTCAGGTATACACCACTGAGGGTGTCACGTATACACTGAGGGTATCAGGCACACACTGAGGGTGTCAGGCACACACTGAGGGTGTCAGGTATACACCACTGAGGGTGTCATGTATACACTGAGGGTGTCAGGCACACACTGAGGGTGTCAGGTACACACTGAGGGTGTCAGAAATACACTGAGGGTGTCAGGTATTCACTGAGGGTGTCAGGTACAAACAGGGTGTCAGGTATACACTGAGGGTGTCAGAAGTACACTGAGGGTGTCAGGTATTCACTGAGGGTGTCAGGTACAAACAGGGTGTCAGGCACACACTGAGGGTGTCAGGCACACACTGAGGGTGTCAGGTATACACTGAGGGTGTCACGTATACACTGAGGGTGTCAAGCATGAACCACTGAGGGTGTCACGTATACACTGAGGGTGTCAGGCATGAACCACTGAGGGTGTCACGTATACACTGAGGGTGTCAGGCACACACTGAGGGTGTCAGGTACAAACAGGGTGTCAGGCACACACTGAGGGTGTCAGGTATACACTGAGGGTGTCACGTATACACTGAGGGTGTCAGGCACACACTGAGGGTGTCAGGTACGCAAAGGGCGTCACGTATACACTGAGGGTGTCACATATACACTGAGGGTGTCAGGCACACACTGAGGATGTCAGGTGAACACTGAGGGTGTAAGGCACACACTGAGGGTGTCAGGTACACACAGGGTGTCAGGTACACACTGAGGGTGTCAGGTGCACACTGAGGGTGTCAGGTACACACTGCACAACACCTAGAGTGACAGCCTCATAATGTTGTGAATCAGGCATCGCTTTCACCCCCACTACGCCCTCCCTGGATAGGCATCTGCTGCTACTTCTATTGTCCTCTGGAATTCTTTCAATAACATCAACAACAACAACAAAAACATCCAGTGTTCTCCTCCAGATATGCCGGTGCATGCTGGGATTTTTCTTGCCGTGCTGTGTCCTGGTATCTCTGTTGGATGTCAGTTTCTTTGCTTTTCCTCATGTCAGGTTTTGGGAGCAAACTCTGATTTCTTATCTCTGTTTTATCTCTTCTGGTTTTCTGTATTGAATTCTTGAAATCTCTTGCATCCTAACTAGACAAGAGGTTTTATTGAATTTATTGCTGCACAATAATGTAAGTGGAGCTTATGTGAAGCTTATAGAGTGTGGGGAACTCAGAATGGCACACATGGGTTTTGGTTTGTTTTGTTTTCTCTCTCTGATACTCGTAACTTCCTGAGGCACTGATGCAATGCATTTATGGGGAATTCAATCTCAGCCAAGCTACTTTTCATGGCAAGCACGAAAGCATTTTGTGAGCATCCTACTTTAGTATCCAATCTGAAACCCCAAAATAATATTGATTGGGACAAAAAAAGAGACTACCTATTAGAAACATCTGCAGATGAGGCTGCTGTTGTCTGAACAAAAGTACAAACAGACACTTGGAACAATGTTTTAGCTAACGGTACACAGACATCCATCCACGGGTGGCCTGGACGATAGTCACAATTGCTTTCCTTTCCACACGTTTTTATTTTCATTTTATTTGAAAGGGAGAGAAAGAGAGACAGAGGGAGAGATTTTCCATCTGCTATTTTGTTCCCCAAATGCCCACAAGATCTAGGGCTGGGCCAGGCCAAATCCAGGAGCCCAGGTCTCCCACAGGGGAGGCAGGGAGCCGAGAACCTGAGCCATGGCTCAAAGCCTCCCAAGCCTGTGCATTAGCAGGAAGCTGGATTGGAAAGCAGGGCGACGAGGACTTGACACAGGCACTCCAGAGATGTGGGCATCGCAAGTGGCGTCTGAACCCTGCACCAAGCCCACCTCTCCCAACTGTCCCGTGTAGACAGACACTGCCCGTGACGCTCACTGAGGGAGAAGAGCAGTGGCCACTCCCAGGACTCCTAAACACAAATGCGAATTCCAACCATGAGGAGCAATTGTAAGGAAAACACAGGGAGTGTACATCACAGAGGAAAGAAGAGAAAATGTGGGCTTCTGCTTAGCTTTTCAAACATGAAGAAAAGCTCCCAAAGTAACCACAGATGAAGTTGGAACCAAAGCAAGAATTCAAGAACAGGGAGAGTCAGGCACATTTTTACTTGTGAAGATGGACTCGCTGCCGAAGAGGACCCTGGTCCAGAATGGCCCATGAGCCAATTCTGCAGGACGGAGAAGTCTGCAACGCTGGCACCAGAAAGACCAGCTGGAGTCAGATGAGACAGCTCCGTCACTCCCCACAGCTGATGACTCAGCCGCCCAGAATAGAGGACGGCCAAACTCTCATCACGGCACCCACGGGTGAGCACACCACCAGCCCCTGCATGCTGTCATCTCCGGGCAGCCAGGGCGCTCTTCCTGCGTCTCTCGGGCTCTGGACGGAGTGCACGGCCCGGTGATGTGGATCTGTCCCCCGGGACCTGCAGAGGTTGTCCTGCGGTGAGAAGGAAGACTGAGAAACTGTGGCTTTCCTTCTATCTTTTCTCAGTCGAACTGGAGGAGGAAGCAGGAGACCCAAGTCATTGTCTGTAACTGATTCTTTAGGGAAGCGGCGAGCCCTGGCCATCCCAGCTCTTTTGCTGGCCAGAGCGCAACCCCACGGTGCTGGACAGTGCTCAACGGGGCGTTGGCCCCGTGTGGCAGACAAAAGTGCATGCTAATTCAGACATAATTATTCAATGAAGGCTGCTGCTGCTCATAGGTACGTGCAATGCTCTCTTCACTCCGATGCTTGACATTTGGACCCCACGTAATTGGAATCCACTTCTGGAACCGGAGCATCGCGACTCCATTACAGGATGAGTCACACACAGCCAGCCAGGCCAGCTCCCCCTGGAGAGCGAGACCCTGCAGGGCAGGGCGGTGGAGTGGGGGCGGCTTGCCCTGTGGGTGAGGAGGCAAGGGGCTGATGAAAACAGCCTGCAGCATGCAGCGGCCCCACGCGCAGGAATCCAATTCAGCGCGGGAGTGGCGCTGGACCGGCGCGACTGGGAGGGAGCGCCTGGGCCTGACGGGGTTGCTCCCCCGGGGACGCTCTGTGCAGCCTCGCTTCCCTCCTGGTGCTGAACTCAACTCGCTCAGCTCAAAGTGAAAACTGAACAAAATAGTGGCGGGCCTTGGGCCGTGTCTGAATGTTTCCCGGGTTTGCCACCGAGCCTCAGCAGCTCAACATTCCACTGGTGTTGGGTGTGTGTCTGGAGGGCGTCTTCCTATCCCACGTGGTGTCCCAAAAATGAGTGGCACTGCAGGAAATTAACTGGCTGTTGGATTCCGAAATGCAGCCCCCTGGGCATCAGTGACAGGTGACTGAATCAAGCAGATCTTCAGGGAACACTGGCCCTAAACATTTTTGGTCTGAAAAAGCAGTTTCATCCTTTTCCTTCTGCCTAGGGTGGAGAGGCTTAGCCCAGTCCTGAGGCGGGCACTGGAACTTCTCTCAAGAGTCCCTCCAGGCTGTAAATGCTTCCAAATGTGGAAGGCACAGGTGCATCAGTAAGACCACGCCCCCTACAGCACCGAGTAGCTGAGGGCCAGGGACGGAGAAGCAGCTGCCACAGGAGCAGCTGGGCTCTAACTCTACAGGTTCAGTAGGTTGAGAGAAGCAAGGAGAGTTGACACCTGAGGCCTCCCTTGGGAATAAACAGCACTCGACAAACCCCAGGAAGCACCGCGCGTGCAGAGATGGAAAACGGACTTGCCCGCTGTACTTTTGCGAGCATCCCAGATTAGGTCCCTAGACTGGAGCCACCATTGGATCTCGCCAGAACCCCCGGGAAAGGGAGAGCGCCAAGGCTGGACGAGGCACGGGGCGCCCGCTTGCCTTCTGAAGGCAGTGGGTGGTTCGGAAGTCTGCAGCTTGTGCGCTGGAACCATGAAGCAGGACTGAGCCCAAGCGGGTGCGTGCCGTGCCGTGCCGTGAGAGCGTGCGTCGGCCCGAGCAGGCCGCTGTGCAAGGGCTGCTTCCAGCCTCGAGCCTGTGTCTTTACTCGCTTGCTTCCTGTGTCTCACAGAAGCTCGGTTCCGTGAGGCAATCGCCACGTGTGTGTGTGTGTGTTTATTTATTTAACTCTTGTTGCCTGTGCTTTTGGGGTCATATCCGAAATCTCACTACCCAGACCAAAGTCAAGAAGGTTTGTTGAGGAGTAAGGGGCCGGCGCTGTGGCACAGTGGGTTAAAGCCCTGGCCTGAAGTGCCAGCATTCCGAATGGGCGCCGGTTCTAGTCCCGGCTGCTCCTCTTCCAGTCCAGCTCTCTGCTGTGGCCTGGGAAGGCAGAAGAAGATGACCCAAGTCCTTGGGCCCTGCACCCGCATGGGAGACCTGGAAGAGGATCCTGGCTCCTGGCTTCAGATTGGCGCAGCATCAGCCGTTGTGGCCAACTGGGGAAGTGAACCATCAGATGGAAGACCTCTCTTTCTCTCTCTGCCTCTCCTCTCTCTGTGTAACTCTGACTTTCAAATAAATAAATGAATCTTTAAAAAAAATGTTTGTTGATTACACCTCAGTCAAGATGGAAAAAAATAAGAAGAGAAGTAAGAGCACAGGCTGGGCCCAGGAGGGTCCCCCACGTCCACAGGCAGTGGCCGAGCGTCCTCACATGCCCCACCCCCTGGCACCAAGTCACTGTGTCCCCTGCACGCTCTCGCTTCTCCGTCGACACAGCACGTTTGCCTTCTATGTAGGACACATGTTTGCTGCTTTACAGAGCGCTGATTTAACAGAGGGGGCAGCGTATTGCTAACACGCTGACTGCAGACGACTCTCCCACTGCAATGTAGACAGCATAGTGAAGCCCACAAATGCACACTAGAACCAGGAAACCTGAAAGGCCGGAAGGTGTAGCACTGAAGAGCTTGGCCATCAGGCCCTGAGCTATTTAAACTGAAGGGAGGAGGCACGGAAAAGCCCGAGGCGAGTGCACTAAACCTGAGTCATGGCTCACACATTGGCACGCGTGATGACGTCCCCAGCATTGCCCAGTCTCTCCTTCCTTGTGGATTTTCCTCCCGTGGGATTACTTAGGAACTGAAGTGCCCTCATTTGACAGAGAGAGACATCTTGGGGCTGGGGCGCCCGCTAACTAAACACGAGCAGAAGCCTGGAGGCGGCCCTCATTGGATTCCACACCGGCTCCAGCTAGGAGACTTCAGCCGCACCCGGGCACGGCGCCCTGGGGCAGAGCACCCGGGCCTCTCTGCCGTGCCCACGGCAGGGACTGAGCAGAAGGGGTGAGGGGCCACGTCCAGACGTTCACGTGGGAAGAGACGCCCTCACCGTGGCGCTTTCTTCCAGGTGTACCCACACACCCAACTTCCCCGCAGGTTCTGGCAAATGTGGCTGCAGCCCGTGGCTGGGCACGGCTTCCTGAAGCTGGTCAGCTCGTGGCACTTCCAGCCACCCGACCGCGTGGCCTGCGGGAAGAGCAAACGGCTCTATCACGCCATGGAATTTCTATCCAGTTTGATGCTTTTGAGCAAATATCAGAAGATAAATGTGAGCTGGAAAAATCCTAGAAGCCCCGAGAAAGCTCTCCGTCGGGAAGCACTGTTTATCCTTCCAGCTTCAGGCAGGAGTTGTGGCAGGTGGATGTCCCAGGAGGCTGAAGGCGGGGGTGGGGGGGACGTTTCTCAGATCCCAGCTAAGGGGCCAAACCGGAGCTGGCGTGGAAGCTCCGTGTCGGTGGTGTCGGGGACGGCTGCTCCGTGCTCCTTCCTAGTGGCCTGGATGCGTGTGTGGCTAGAGATTCCGTGTGAGCATTGCTGTGTTCTCGTGCGTGTGCACATGTGTGTATACAGGTGAATGTTTATGCATATGTGTGTATGACGTGCTGATTACAATGTCTACGTGTGTTTATGCCTTCATGTGTCATGTGCACAGGTATGCATCTGTGTGTTTCTCTGTAGTGCGTGTGTATGTTGGGACTGTTCATGTGTGCAGGTGTGCCTGTGTGTGTTTGTGTGTCTCTCTGTGTGTGTACGTGTTGTGTGTGTGCATGTTGGGGCTGTTCATGCGTGCAGGTGTGCCTGTGTGTGTTTGCATGTCTCTGTGTGTGTACGTGTTGTGTGTGTGCATGTTGGGGCTATTCATATATGCATGTGTGCCTGTGTGTGTTTGCATGTCACTGTGTGTGTACGTGTTGTATGTGTGCATGTTGGGGCTGTTCATGCGTGCAGGTGTGCCTGTGTGTGTTTGCGTGTCTCTGTGTGTGTTTATGTGTTGTGCTTTGGCATGTTGGGGCTGTTCATATGTGCAGGTGTGCCTGTGTGTGTTTGCATGTCTCTCTGTGTGTATGTGTTGTGTGTGTGCATGTTGGGGCGGGCACTTGTGTGAGTCTCAGTTCCCAGGATGCTGATGTACAGAGCAGGTCGGGCTCCTCAGACCTAAGGAAAGCACAGAGGAGCAGGGCTCTCCTCTGTGGAGGTTTCTGTGGACTTAGCAGATGGACGGGTGGGCGGGTGCATTGGCCAGGACCCTGCAGCTTCTCCGTGAGCCACCCCACACTTCCCCAAGCTGCCAGCACCACCCGTGCCGTCTCGGCAAAGCTCACTCTTTGCTCCCAGGATGAAAAGTGAGACATCCTTGGCAGTCAGCACTCGAGAGCTTGCCACGTCCTGATCACTCCCCTAAGCCCACGCAGCTCCAATCCCCCGGGAGGAGCTGCAGACAGAGGGGCAGGCGGGGCTGCGAGTGAGAGCTGGGAGAGCAGGCGTGGAGACACTCCTCCAGGTCCGCATGTCTCAGCCGTGGGAAGGCAGAGTCCCCTGCCGGCCCCGTGTGGCTCAGCTCCTGGCGGGCAGCCGGGGCGCGGCGCTGCAGCCCCCGGCAGCCTTCCCAGAGTGTGGAGGGTGTAGACAGCTTCCAGTGTGTTGGAATTCAGAAGTAGAAGGAACACAGCAAGTCTGGAGTGGGATTCAGAAAAGAAAAATGCTTTGTGTTTACTCACGTATTTGCAAAGTGCAGACACAGTCTAAAATGTTCGGGAGTTCAAGTTCTTGGTGTCTACTGAAGGCTTCTCCCTGAGTTTATGCCAATGACATGGGACTTTGCTGGGTGTCGTTTGTTTTTTAGAAAACAAACAAAAAAACCCCAGAATCTATAAGAAAATACAGAGAAGTGCTTAACAGAGCCCCTCTGCCGGTGGAGCCGAGCGGATCGCTCTTGCGAGCTGGGGGTTGAGATCCGGCAGGGATCTGGTCCTCCCACGCCCCCAGCCCTGGGACGTTAGCAGTAGACAAAGCCGGTCTATCTTTGGGTTGTAGGAAAGCCTTAAAATACCTCTGCCTTGAATAGTTACCCTGGGTCCTCTTTTGAGGTGAGATGCTTTATTTCATTTGAGGTTGGGAGCCGTCTCTATGGCTACGGCAGGAGCTGAGCACAGAGACACCGTTTCTTCCTCACGGGAATGCAGCGCGTTTGCTGAGGGAAGCGTGCTCAGACCCAGGGTCTGCGTGAGACTGGCTCCTCCACTCCTTCAAAGCACGGTGCTTCTTTAGGGCGGCTGCTGTGTCCACGAACCTAACGCCGCTCCCTTTGGTCTGGAATCTGAAAAGCTAAGCAGAAGCTCACAGCCTGTGTCTCTTGTACAAGTGCGGAGTGGAACAGCCAGACCGTGACTTTCATGTGAAATCTGACCTCTTCAAGAAGTGACACACATGCAGAGTGTGCGCCCGCCCCCGCTGCCGTCTCAGGGCACCTGTGGCCCTGGCAGCTCCACTTTATTTTTTAATTTTTGTTAAAAAAAAAAAAAACAATAGAGGCCAGTGCTGTGGTTCGGCGGGTTAAAGCCCCAGTCTGCAGCACTGGCATCCCATATGGGCACTGGTTTGAGTCCCAGCTGCTCCACTTCCAATCCAGCTCTCTGCTGTGGCCTGGGAAAGCAGTGGGTGATGGCCCAAGTCCTTGGGCCCCTACACCCACGTGGGAGACCCAGAAGAAGCTCCTGGCTCCTGGCTCCTGGCTCCTGGCTCCTGGCTCCTGGCTTCAGATCAGCCCAGCTCCAGCCATTGCAGCCAATTGGGGAATGAACCAGTAGATGGAAGACCTTTCTCTCTCTCTCTCTCTCTCTCTCTCTCTCCATCTGCCTCTCTGTAACTCTGCCTTTCAAATGAATAAATCTTAAAAAAGTAGCTCCAAAGGCCTTATCTTTTTATGTTTTATTTGTTTGAAAGGAAAGCGGGGGAGAGAGATGGTTCTCCCCTCTGCTGGTCCCTCCCCAGACGCTCCCAGAAGGGAGAAGGTTGCTAGTCAGATCCGGGGCATTGTTCTCACCTCTATTTTGCACAAGGAGATTCTGTTCATTGAACAAACTGGATGTAAATGGTCATAAAGAACCAGGCAGACAGCACAGTTTGAGGGTCTCATCCTTACATGACTTCTAAGATTGATTGATTGATTGATTTTAGTGTTTTTTTTTTTTTTTTTTTTTTTTTTTTTTTGACAGGCAGAGTGGACAGTGATACAGAGAAACAGAGAGAAAGGTCTTCCTTTTCCATTGGTTCACCCCGCAATGGCCGCTCTGGCAGCATGCTTCAGCCGGCGCACCGCGCTGATCCAAAGGCAGGAGCCAGGTGCTTCTCCTGGTCTCCCATGCAGGTGCAGGGTCCGAGCACTTGGGCCATCCTCCACTGCCTTCCCGGGCCACAGCAGAGAGCTGGCCTGGAAGAGGGGCAATCGGGACAGAATCTGGTGCCTGGACCGGGATTAGAACCCGGTGTGCCGGCGCCACAGGTGGAGGATTAGCCTAGTGAGCTGCAGCACCGGCCCAAGATTTATTTATTTTTTACTGCTTTCCCAGACCATAGCAAAGAGCTGGATAGAAGTGGAGCAACTGGGACTTGAACCAGCACCTGCATGGGATGCTGGCACTGCAGGTGGTGGCTTTACCCACTGTGCCAAAGTGCCGGCCCCTAACATGGCATTTCTGACACCAGCCACACATGTGGGGTTTCTGTAAGACAGCTGCAGCATTGAGAATTCACTAGAATGATGCACAGAACTAAGAAAAGTACCATAGTTGTCAGCACAATTTTATTTCAGCAAAAGGATGGAGATTGGTGGGAGCCAAAGAAGAGACCTCGGGAGAGGGCTCGATGTGACGCCCCAGGCGTCCTCCCAAGGTGTCCCGGGGAGCACGACCCTCCCAGCGTGCATCCTGACTGCGCCCGCAGGGGGCTGCACGAGGAAGCCCCGCTGAGCCTGGGGGCCCAGAGTTCCCTGGGGGCTTCCTTTCCCAGGTGTGAGCCATTGAGCTTGGCCACACGGTGGACTCAGTCTCCCGCTCCCTGCCCTTCGTGGAATTTGGGCTAAAATCACCCAGCTCAAAGCCCAAACCTTAGTGCACACAGTTGGTCTTTTCTGTCTGGCCACCCCCGCCTTTAGTCACCTCATTAGCATAGAGCATTGCTGGGCACCAGGGGTCCACAGGAAAATGGGAGATCTCTGGACCTTGGAGGGTACCTCCCAGGACCGAGGACCGGGGACGAGGGCAGACCCCTCTGTGTGTAACCTCAGGCCTTTTCCACACGGAAGTCTCATATTCGAGCATGAGCAGAAAAGCTAACTTCTGGACAGGCAGGGTGAAGTCAGCCACGCTGAATTCCTTGGGCAGGTTATGGGATGGAGGGAGGGTTTGTCCCATGTCGCCTGCAGTGTGGGCTGGGAGGCTACGGCGGACGCTGGGCTGTAGACAAGGCTGCAGCATGGCGTCCGTACCCACGACTTCTTCTCCCATCGGTCAAGCACAAAATGTGGCCGCTGTCTTCCTGGTGTCGCTTCACAGTTGATTGGCGGTCAGTGTCTCTTCACTTGTGAAATCCTTTCCCATGATCCTCTTATTTTATCTTTTCAGGAATCTTGTAGGTAGGTAGGCTAGGACACCAGTGTGGGTTTTGTTTGTTTCTCTTTATGTATTTATGTATTTATTTATTTAAAAGATCTAGAGAGAGAGAGGGAGAGGGAGAGAGGGAGAGGGAGAGAGAGCGCTCTTTTCTCCGCAGGTTCACTCCCCAGATGGCCACAAAGGCTGGAGAGCCAAGATCTTCTTCCAAGTCTCCCACATGGGTGACTGGAGCCCACAATTGGGCCATCTTTTGCTGCTTTACCCAGGCCATTAACAGGGAGTTGGATCGGAAGTGGAGCAGCTGGGCCACAAACTGGTGCCCACAGGGGATGCTGGCACGGCAGGAAGCAGCTTTACCTGCTGTGCCACAGTGCCGGCCCCAGGACGACTGTTTACTTTAAAAATGGGAACCCTTTGGCCGGCGCCGTAGCTCAATAGGCTAATCCTCTGCCTGCAGTGCCGGCACCCCGGGTTCTAGTCCCGGTTGGGGCGCCGGATTCTGTCCCGATTGCCCCTCTTCCAGGCCAGCTCTCTACTGTGGCCAGGGAGTGCAGTGGAGGATGGCCCAAATGCTTGGGCCCTGCACCCCATGGGAGACCAGGAGAAGCACCTGGCTCCTGCCTTCGGATCAGTGCAGTGCGCCGGCTGCAGTGGCCATTGGAGGGTGAACCAACGGTAAAGGAAGACTTTTCTCTCTGTCTCTCTCTCTCTGTCTCACTGTCCACTCTGCCTGTCAAAAAAAAAAAAAAAATGGGAATCCTATGCATTAGAACTCGACCCAGAGCTCAGCGAGTTGGTGGAAGAATTGCAACCAAAATCCAAGCCTTTCTCCCATTCCATGTTCACTCCAATAATGCCGGGTGGGAAGCCTGCCACCGTGCTGGGGACCGGGACCACTTAGCCCCCTTCCCTGTGCCACCCGGGTATGCAGCTCCGTGGCTGGAGCGAGGGCTGGCGCCATTTCCAGTCTGTAAAGCAGGGAGCACCCTGAACCCAGCCTCGAGCTAAGTCGCTTCCACCGCAGCACCAGAAACGGCGCCAGCATCAGGGATCTCAGCCAGCACACGCGGACGAGGAGTGGGCCAGGCCAGTGGGGAGAGGAGCTGGGCCCGCAGGGTCCCAGGCCCCAAACAACACCAATCTGGAACTAACACATTTTCATCAGAGCAGCGTGCCCAGTTGCAGTCTGCTTAGCAGGACGTCACGGGCGGGAAGACAAAGGGCCCAGGAGTTCGTTAGCACGAGTCGACTTGGACAAGTCTGGAGCTGCTTCTGAAACAATTAAGATTGCCTCTGGACGGGAGAGGGATGAGCGGCTTTGTTCCGTGGAGGAGCTGCTGTTGCGGCGTCCCACAGCACCCCCTCCTGGGGAATCCTGGCAGCACGGGCCTGCCCATCACCATTTGGAGGGAGCATTGGGGGTGTTATTTTTAACTCCTCATTATTGGAGGAAACACACACATCTGGAACATTGTGAGAAGTGATTATTAGCCGTTCAGCTGAGAAATAGCCTGGTGTCTACAATGCATCATTTTCCAATTATTCTGATATTTTTCAACGCCTTAAATACTGGAGGCATGCAACATCCGGCTCATTTAATCTCCCGAAATTCTGCTCTCTCCATCTGCCATGGTCTTACATTTTAATAAAATCTTTACTTTTTATAAGCCAAGTACAATCGTGGAAGAAATGTGGGGATCTCAGTTTCAACTTATTTCTGTTTCTGATATTTTTACTGTCTTGGAAGAAGAATGGAGTTCTCAGAACTGGAAAATAATTTTCATATTTTTAGTCTACTAAAGGAATTTGGGGTTTTTTACAAGGCCCCTTCAGAAAAGGAAATGCAATTTTATATTTTCTTATGAGATATTCCAAAACGCTGCGGAATTGGAAATTTGTGCTTTCACCAGAAATAGAAACGAGCCGGATCTCTCGTCCCCCGACTCAGCCCCAGATCGCTCCCGCTCAGCTGCGTCGATCAATCTTTCCTTATTGACGCCGCCTGCCGCACACGTCCAGGCCAGCGCTCTGGAACGCCGGCTGCGGATGGGAGAGGGCCTGTGGCCTTGCTCAGTGCGGCGCAGAGTAGGGCAGCAGTCACTCGTGGCTGGACAAGGACTTGGCATTCGCGCTGGAAGAGAAAGGATGCGGGCGTGAAGGTCAGTTCCGTGCTCAGGAGAAGGAACGGCGCACGTTCTCGTGTGTTACTTGTCTTCTCTGTTTCCGGCCCCTGGACGGCTGCACAGGAGCCCAGACGCGCTCCTCACCTCGCATGAGGGTGTTCAGAAGTTCACCTTCCGAGTCAACGTGCAGGACAGCCTCCAGTGCGAGCTGCGTCTGGTGTCCACGCAGACACCGGGTGGAGGAACGATCAGTAAAGCCGGTTCTGTCGTTTCCCACGCGGTGTCTAAACCTGGCCGCCAGGGTGGCTCCGGGGCCCCCAGCAGCCACGCGTCCAGGCGTCCCCCATCGTCTGTCCCAGGCCCTCAGCCCCTGGCCTGACCCTGGTTTGTCACCTCACACCCCACGAGGGCTGCACTACGAGCGCATCGGCTGTTTTCAGAAATGAGTGATTTCGGCAGCTGATGATGACAAAGGCCGTAATGGCGCAAATGAATTTTGAAACAACCTAATATTTCAGTGACTAAGAGCCCGGTGCTTTGGGTGCTTGGGGACATTATTTTGGTGAGATGCCGCTGGAAGGAGGGAAGAGGTAGCTTACGCTATTATATGATTCGCATTAGAAATTTATGCAAAGGGCGCTTGGTGATCTTCCCGCGGTTCTAGCTGCACCGTGGACGATGTCTCTCCAGAACCTTCTCTCTCTTCCTTGCACAGCCAGTTTTTGTCTTTTTTTGAACTTCTTCTTTTCCCCACAATTACCATAATAGTTGTGCTATCATTTGTTTAATATGCGTTTTAAGTCATTTTTCTTAGACATATGTATTTGAGAAAGACATTTTAGGCCAGCGCCACGGCTCATTAGGCTAATTCTCCACCTGCAGTGCCAGCACCCCGGGTTCTAGTCCCGGTCGGGGCGCCAGATTCTGTCCCAGTCACTCCTCTTCCAGTCCAGCTCTCTGCTGTGGCCCGGGAGTGCAGTGGAGGATGGCCCAAGTGCTTGGGCCCTGCACCCCATGGGAGACCAGGAGAAGCACCTGGCTCCTGCCATCGGATCGGCATGGTGCGCAGACCGCAGTGGCCATTGAGGGGTGAACCAATGGAAAAGGAAGACCTTTCTCTCTGTCTCTCTCTCACTGTCCACTCTGCCTGTCAAAATAAAATAAAACAAATTTTAAAAAAAGAAAGGCATTTTAAATTGCACCAACCCTATGAATGGGGAGGCATTACGACGTCTCGATAATTGGAGGAAATTATAGAAAGAAATACAACAGGTAAACGTGAAACGTCGCAGGCAGCTGCTGATGGCTCTGGGCATCGCCTGTGCCCCCAGGAGAGGAATCCCGCTGCTCCCCGCTGTGACCGCAGAGCCTGGGGGCCTGGGGAGGGTGCACTTGCACCTCTTCACCAGGTCCCAGCACAGTGGGAGCTCCTGCCCTCGGATCACGACCCCCTGGGAGCCTCTCCCCTTTGATGGGCAGCACTGGGCTCTCCCCCATTCCAGGAGAAGGATTACGACTGGCCTAATCCAATCCCTGTGTCAGGGGATGGTCCAGGGAGAGGACACATGGCCCAGTTTTGGCCAGGCAGGCATTAGGAAGTAGCTTCTGGGCTGCCGGGGGAACATTTCCTCCCTGATAATAATTTTCCTGCCGACAGCTCATGCTCTGCCCTATCCTCCCACCCTATTTTAGAAGCCGTTCTGGGGGGGCGGATCGGAAAGACGGAAGGAGCCTGGAGCATGGAGGAAAATCAACGATTCTGAGCTCCCCTCCAGACTCAGGTGTGCGCATTTTCTCTGGGGTTAGGGACAGCTTAGCCTCCCGGGCCTTGCACGTGGACACATTTACAATCAGTGCTTTCGGCCCTTGTTCACACCGGCCTGTGCACGGTAGTCCCCCCCACCCCACCCCATCCTTAACTCTGTTCCTCCTGGGCTCGTCACTGGCAGTTTCCCTCCCACAAACCAATACGAATCCCAGCTACCTTTTAGCTTCAAAATGTTGGGTCGAGGGCTGGCGCCGTGGCGCAGTAGGCTAAGCCTCTTCCTTGTGGCGCTGGCATCCCATGTGGGTGCTGGTTCGCGTCCTGGCTGCTGCAGTGGGAGATGGCCCAAGTGCTTGGGCCCCTGCCCCCACGTGGGAGACCGGGAAGAGGCTGCTGGACCCTGGTTTCAAATTGGCTCAGCCCCCACCATTGTAGCCATTTGGGGAGTGAACCGGTAGATGGAAGACCTCTCCCTCCCTCCCTCTCTCTCTCTCTAATTCTGCCTCTCAAATTTTTAAACAAATGATGGTGCAAGGTAGACTTCCACGGGTTAGAATTCTTTTCGAGAAGGTACTAGTAAAACGATACCTGCACAGAATGACTGTGCATCGCCTCTGGCCGGGTTTGGTCCAGAAGGTGGGGCCACCACAGCTGTCCCAGGTGTTAGAAGCACAGGGATTTACTGTGGCGGTTGGGCTGGGGAGACCAGGTCTGGACAGCAGGAAGGGAGGCTCCCGGGAAACATCCCCCAAGGACCTGAGCCTGTAGCATGGAAACAGAGCTCGCGAGGCCTGAGGGGCTGCTCTGAGCTCCGGGGAGCAGAGAGAAGCCGGCGCTTCTGCCACCGTGGGCTCCCGATTTGGTCGTACAAGTCTCATTTGACTCCTTCTCCCGGGACGGGATTTCGGAAAAGCAGTGCCCAGCTGCTGCCCTGCACTGGGGCGACAGTTCCCGATGCCTGCACCGTGCCCCTTCCCATGCCTGTGTCGACACCGCCCCAAGTGTGCTGGGGCCTGCAGACGGGTCTTTGGGAGGTGATGAGGTTTACACGAAGGCTGGGGGTGGAGCCTGCATGAGGGTGCCTGTCCTTCCGAGACAGGATGGCGGAGAGCTTGCTCGCCCCGGCCTCCTGTCTGTGAGGGACTCCTCGCCTGCCCCAGGCAACACAGGAGCTCCCTCACCACAGCCCAGCCACGCTGGGGACCCCGAGCCGGGACTTCCGACCTCGGGAGCAGCAGATGCCTGTTCAGCCAGGTTGCTGCCCTGTGCGGGTTGGGCTCCAGCAGCCAGAGCTGAGCAAGGCAACAGCGGGCCGAGGAGCTGTGGCCGCACTGTTGTCATTGCTACCGTCGTCTGGTGGTGCCGGTGGCCGTGCCGGTGATGATGACTGTCGGCTGCCACCAAACTTGCCAAAGGCGTTCAGCAGCCTTTATTTCCCCCGGGGAATAAAACCCGTGCCCCTTTCTAGGTGTTCGGAGATGGAAACCAAATGGCCCAACTGTGTGTTCCTCTTTCCCCTTCTGGATTATTCCCTGAAATCAGATCTCCGCGGCTTCAGCTCCTCCCCGGAGTCAGGACAGCGTCTCGGGGATGGTGAGCGTGGCGGTCGGTGACAGCTCCAGTGTGTGCTGAGGTGTGATGGGGCCCACGTGCACGCCGTGGTGCTGGCTGGGAGCCGGCCTTGTGGAGAGGCTCCCGTGGTTACAGCCGTGCGTTCCCCACTCTGAGTGTCCACCGGGGACATCGAATGCAACTCTCGGTCCGAGACTCTGAGTTTGCTTTGAACGTTTTGCCAGTGACTCCTGTGCGGATGCATGTGTTTGGTTCAGGGTAAGCCGGTCTCAGAGCCGGGGGTTCCTGGGCTGTCCCTGCAGGCTGGGCCCTCAGAGCCGGGGGTTCCTGGGCTGTCCCTGCAGGCTGTGCCCTCGTGCGTGTCAGACCTGCAAGGCCCATGCGTTCCAGGGTCCACAACACCAAGAGCTGCGGGGCAGGCTGGGAAGACACTTCCTGGAGGAGAATTGCCAAGGACACGAGGTTCTCGTCATCTGTGGGATTAGCTACGGAAGCAAGCGCAGGCCTGCAGTATTTGTCCTGTGGCTTTCTGGTGCGGCTGGCGAAATGGAACGGCCTATTGGGGGCTGCTCGGCAGGAAGTCCCCCGACCCCCATCTTAGTTGCAGTGCTGGGAGGAACCTGCCACGTGGAGGTAGAAACTAATAGACTCCCGTCGTGTGAGAAGCTGCAGGGGGAGGGTGTGCCGAGACGGAGGCGCTCTGCCCGCAGCACAGTCGCTCCGTGGATGGAGTTAAGCGAGTCCGGCTGCCTGTGTGAAACCGCCCGCTCCAGTAGCACCAGGCACACCAGCACCCCAAGCCAGCAGGAGAGACCAGGAACCCAGATGTCTCGAGCTCGCCCGCCTGCATTGCCGACGTGGCGGGATTATTTGTGGATGTTGGAGGCTGATGTGCACAGCTACCTTGAGCTCACAGGTATGATGGAACCTTTCCAAATTCCCCAAGTTAATTTCTGCCTGAAGACAGGGTCGCAGCCGCTCTCTCGGCGTGATTGGGACGCCGGGGAGTGAATCCATCGATGGCACCGAGGGGAGGCACCTGGGACCCAGCTGACTGCCACCTGCCCAGCCACATCCACGGGAACACCAGAAGCCCACGGCCTCCAGCGGCGATGGCGGGCTGCGCGTGGAATTTCAATCAGCCCCGTGCCTAAGGTGGGGGGAGGACAAGGCAGCAGGTGACTCACTGGCATTGCACATTGCGAAACCCCGAGTGGACGTCTGGGCCCAGGCCGTGCCTAAGGTGGTGAGGACAATGCAGCAGGTGACTCACTGGCATTGCACATTGCGAATCCCTGAGTGGACGTCTGGGCCCAGGCCGTGTCTAAGGTGGTGAGGACAAGGCAGCAGGTGACTCACTGGCACTGCACATTGCGAATCCCTGAGTGGACATCTGGGCCCAGGCCGTGGGCACTGCAGCGGTGACCCACAGAGCACTCAGCTCTCCCCACCGCCCCCACAGCCCTCACTCACCCCAACCTGGTCCAGAATCCTCTCACTTCCTCCAAAGCACCCATAGAGGCTGCCGGGGCGTTTTCCAGCCCTTGGTCTGTGTGGCCAGGGCTGGTGCTAGGAGAAGGGTGTAGTCAGAAGGCGGAGAAGTGGGATGGACAGCTCTTTCCCAGGTGGCAGACTGGATAGCTCCGTGGCTGTCAGCAATGGGAAGAAAGGCACAGAGCCCAGAAGCCCCACTGCAGGAAGGCTGCCTCCTCCCGGCTTCCTGTCACCGCCTGCCTCCTGCCAGGACCTGGGGGAGTCTGCACGCCAGCGGGCTGGCGGGGGGAGGGGGTCATCGCCAGCTCCCTGAGCATAGGAGCCTGGTGCAGAGGAGGCGGGGGCCACAGGTCAGGTGCAGGCCGACGCTGGGACCGACTCCGACTTGCTGATGCTGCTCCTCTAACTGCGTGAAGCCCTGCCAGCTGCTACAGGGAAGCTGCCGGAGCTCTGGAAGCTGTCGGAAAGTCATGTGACCCCCAAACAAGTAAAGGCGGCACCTGCCTCCCGTCCACAGTCTAGCCAGGCAGGTGGGGCCTCTGTCTCGGTTCTATAGAGTTTCCATCGGAGACTTGATAATTGTATTCTTTAGCTGAAGTCTTCCCTTTATCACATTTATTGATGAACATCGAGGAAGAAAAAAATGTAGAACTGGGTAAAAATGAAAGCCCTTGTTTTTCTAATGGGAGACATCTGCTTACCCCTTAAAAGTTTACTTGACAAGAAAATTGCTTTTTCACTTTGTTTTTCGTTTGTTTTAAAATGTCAATCAGGCTGCGTGGCGTGGGGACATTTCACAGAGGCGTGGCCGTCTTCTCTGTCCTTAAAGACGCATCTGGCAGAACTGAACTGTTACCGGTGTGTGTGTGGGGGGGGGGGGAATGGGGCAGAGGAGGTTTGGAAGAAAGCTGAGAAGCTCAGGGCTTGGGGAGCTGCGTCCCTGTGATGGGCAGGACCGGGGCCCCCTCCAGCTGGGCACCTGCTGAGCCCTGGGCCCCGGGAGTGAAGCTGGGGCTCTGCCTGAGGGCTGTGAGATGGGGCTTAGCCCCAGTGTCCAGGGGAGATGTGGTGAGAGGGGCAGCGGGGGCAGCCCCAGCGGGGGCCATGTGAGAATGGAAGCAGAGGGGCGGGGACGAAGGACGGAGTCTCTGGAAGCCAGAGCCAGTGAGGAGGTGGGAGCAGCCGGCTGCCTGGGACGACGGCAGGACCTGCGGAGCCACAGAGGACGCGCTTGGTGAGAGCCATCCAGCACAGTCGCTGAGCTTGGGCTCCCCGCATGCTGGGAGCAGGTGCAAGATGAAGACGTGTCCTTAGCAGAGACACCAGGAAGACACCCTGGACAGAGTGTTCATGAAAACGGGGGCAGGGGCCGGCACTGTGGCCCAGTGGGCTAAGCCTCTGCCTGTGGTGCCGGCACCCTGATGGGCACTGGTTCAAGTCCCAGCTGCTCCTCTTCCAGCCCAGCTCTCTGCTGTGGCCTGGGAAAGCAGTGGAAGATGGCCCAGGTGATTAGATCCCTGCACCCACATGGGAGACCCGGAAGAAGCTCCTGGCTCCTTGCTTCAGATCGGCCCAGCTCCAGCCATTGCCGATGTGGCCATTTGCGGAGTGAACCAGTGGCTGGAAAGACCTTCCTCTCTGTCTCTCCTTCTTTCTGTAACTCTACCTCTTGAATAAATTTTTAAAAAGAAAACGGGGCAACAACATCAAGCTATTCTCCCCGTGACACTGGGCACCGCTGCTGTCCCTCGCTAGTGCACGTGTGTCAGAGGTGTCATGTCATCCGCTGTACACAGACGGAGAAACTGAGCCCAGAGGCACAGAGCCAGGCTCCAGGTCACAGAGCTTGGGGGGGTGGGGGACAGGTGTTAGTAAAATGGTGCCGTCTCCCTAAGCCCAACCTGACTTACTAGAAGTCAGGTGACCCAATGGCCCCATCACAAGTGTCAGCCTCACCCCTACCCTACCTACTGGGGTGTGCCGCTGCCACTTCTCACCTCTGCAAAGCTGTCTAGGCCCTGTTCTCCCGTGCAGGCTGCTGCTCTGTGCACGGGGAGGCAGCCTGTCTGTTCTCCCACCCGACAGTGAGCGTCTCCCTTGCTCCGGCGCCTGGTGTGCTTTGTGGGGGCCTCTCCCTTGAGCAGGTCCTGCCTCCGCGTGTCTGGCTCCGGATCCCAGAATTGAGCCATTTCTCTGAACTGCTTCTTCCAGGAGATCGTGTTTTGAAGACAGAGTTTGAACTAACACAATAAGAGGGCCAATTTGAATGAATAAAAGTCTGAATTATGGAAATCGTGCATAGAAATGCGTACTGGAAACGTCCCGATGCCAGCTCTGAACTCACATCATGATTCTAGAAATGGTGACCGAGGAGCGGACCTGACGGTGCTTTGGGCAGAAAGAGCAGCAGGGCCTGGCTCTCTCGCTGTTCTGTCATCGTGTATGTGGACGTAATTATGCCATTGACAAAATGCTTTCACCTCAGTTTGTTTCCTTTATCTGCTTATTCCCTGGCGCAGACGTGACAAAGGAACCGTGGATTCCAAACTAGGTCGATTGTTCTCAGCGTCTGCATAAATAATAGATGCCAAATTAGCATCACCTTCTCTAGCCTGCAGCGAGATCAAGGAAGAGACCCGACTTGAAGCCAACCAGCGACAAGCAACTCATTTCGACCATCTGCAAAGGACTTTGTAAATAGTGGAAATAAATTTCCCTGCAGCTGAGTGCAAACAACCCATTACTATTATTGTTATTACATCTGTCTACATTGATTTCACTTGCAACATTTACCTACGTGCTAAATGATTTAATGTAAAAATAAACTCTGGATATGCGACCAAGTCTCCGTAATGTTCCAATCCTAACCTTCTTCCCTCGGCCATGTCAGCACCTAACACAGCCCTGACGTGGTTCAAGGTGAGTCTCCCCTAAGTCTCACGGGCATTTGCTCCTCTACGTGCCGCTCTGTGCAGTGTGGGGCCTGCTGTGTAACACACACGGACCCTTTCGATCCCCGCACCCTCCCAGGCTAAGCTGACTTCTCGGCGGTGGCTGCTGAGCCCCCACGTCAGCCCCCTGTGCCAGTGCCGCCATTCCCCGGGAGGCAGGTGTCTCAGCCTGCGTGTTCCTCCCTCTTCCCCTCCTGCATCTCGGGTTACAGGAGAAGGGGTGAGCAAAGCAAGGACTAGGGGGTCCCTGTAGGCAGAGCCCTTCCTGTCCACCCAGCTGCAGTCTCCTCTGTTACCCATGTATTTTAAAAGCAAAGTGACAAAGAGAGAGAGAGAGAAAGAGAGAAAGAGAGACCTTTTGTCCACTGGTTCACCCCTCAAATGGCCACAATGGCCAAGGTTGGGCCAGGCTGAGGCCAGGAGTCAGGAACTCCACCTGGGTCCTCCCCGTGGGTGGCACAGGTCCAGGTTAGTGAGCCGTCATCTGCCACCTTCCAGGGGGCATTAGCAGGGGCTGGATCAGAAGTGGTGCAGCCAGGCCTCTAACTCATGCTCCAGTCTGGGATGCTGGTGCTGCAGGTGGCGGCTTAACCATGGCAGCACGGTGCCAACCCCCCCGTCTCCTCCTGGGGTGGCTGCGGCTGTGTCGAGGCGCCGTGAAGACTTGGGTTAGATCTTTAAGCCTGGATGCAATTCCTCTCGCAGTCATAACGGCTGCAGTTTGGCTCGTGGGGTTCATGGGCTTTTCGTAGGACTTCTCCAGGTAACTCCAGGGGGGCCACGCAGCCACCTCCACACCTGACTTCAGAGCAAGCTGGTTTGATTTCGGGAACAGAGGGGACCCCCTGAGTTTTGGGTGGGTCTCCCCGCTTCCATTCCCTCTCTGCACGTGGGAAGGATGACGATGCATCTTCAGGCTGGGTAATGAGCGAATCGTGACGTCAGCCTTGGAGGAGACTTAACAGGGAGGCAGCTTCCCGCCAGGCAGCCACTGTTCTGTGCTCAGGGTCTCGAAGAAGAGCCACTTCTGCCTCTTGCTCCCCGAACCCCGGGGCTGGCGGGAACTCCGTGGAAAGGGGGTCCTGTGGGCCGTCTGTTGTCGGGGACCAGCAGGCACCTGTCCATTGCTCCTCATCAGGGCCTCTAGGGGAACCCCAGAAAGCTCATTTCCACTTGGGGCACCCACTTTTCCTCCTTGCCTTTCATTAGAGCCCATTGTTTCCATTCAATCAAAAGATTAAACAGGTCAATAGCACCTACCTTGTGCCTGGCCGTGTGATCCCAGGATCAGCTCCGGGTGCTCAGTACCCAGGGGCAGGGACGGCCGTGGAGCCCCTCAGACCTGTGGCTCCATACGCCACGCTGGCCCCTGGCTCTGCACCGCCCTGAATTTCCTGGGAGTCGTTCTAGATTCACCGTCCTTTGTGGAGGATCAGTGGAGTAAGACGGTGCCTAATAAATGAGCAGCCTGTGCGTAACCAGATCCTCGCGCCACAGTGGACAGACAACCACAGGGCTGTTGCCGCCAGCTGCTCCTTGCCGTTTGCCACTGCACAGACTGATTCCAGTGCTTCCAGCCGAGGCCTCGTACCTAGAATATACTAACACCTAATCTAATGTTCTAATACCTAGAAGCTCCCATGCTGCGTTCTCTGCGTTCTCTGAGTTCTCTCCTTGTGACCGCTGCCTTCCTGGCTTCCAGATAGCTCCTGGAGTGCCCGTTTTCATGCAGAATCCCAGTTATTGTTCTGATGTCCGTCACATCTTTGTTTCTCTCCTGCTGCAGGAGACACAAAAAGGAGACAATTGGGTGAACATCAGCTTTGGTACGGACCAAATAGGGTCAAATGCCTCCAGGAAGCGCCTGAGAGAACCCCCGGAAAAGGAGCCATCCCGTGTGCCTGCAGCACGGGGCCCGCGGTGCAGGGGACGGAAGATGCATCGTGGGTCCCTGTGAGATGTGGGCAGTGCTGGCCTGCAGAGAATGTGATATCCTGGGCCTCGAGCACTGTGTGACATGACAGGGACTCAGAAAATCGTTCCTCCTGGCTCCATGTGCTCTGGTAACTTGACAGGTGGTTACTGCCTAGTCTGTGTATATGTGTGCACATGTCTGCATATACATGCACACACACACACGTGCATGCCTGTGAGTGTGCATTGTGTATGCATATGCGTGCACACACATGTGGCCATGTGTGTGTGTGTGTGCATCACAGTGACGTTGGACCTCAGATTCAGGCATGACCATGTCTGAGAAATACCTTCTGGTTCACTCAGCTGATCTGCTTGGAAATTTTTTTTCTCCCATGAAAATAGGTTTTGATCTTGGGGATTCTTGCATTTCCGGTTCTCCTGTTAGTGCTCTGGGTACTGAGAAGAAGCCACAGCCAGAAGCACTGGCCCTTTGCGGCGTGCAGACAGCCTGCAGCTGCACACACAGCAAATGTGCGCCTGCCCCTTGGCCCTCAGTCCTGGACACCCCCTCAGGACCCTGCCTCGGGGGACCAGGCTGGCTTCACCGGAGGAGCTCTGCTGGCTGCTGTAGAAGCAAACAGGTGTCACTTCGACAAGTGTCCCTTTGACAGGGGTCCCTTTGACAGGTGTCAGTTTGACAAGCATCACTTTGACAGGTGTCACTTTGACAGGTGTCACTTCGACAAGTGTCTCTTTGCGTCTCTTGCTCCTCCAGCCTCATCTCCCGGCGTCTTTGAAGTTGTCTGTGTTACCCTCCTCTCCCTGACTAGTTTGGAAACTTTTCATTTCATAAAAATATATTGTTTGAAACCGTTGATGAATGTGTAACGCTTCTTGCATCGCTGTGTATTCATACGGGTGCTGCGCAGTATCTCAGTGCATGAAACAGCATAAACCGACAAATGAGCCGATGGGCACTTCCATCTTGCCTTTTCTTCGATGTCTGGAGTCTCTACCCGCTTCTCACTTCCAGTTCTTTATGCAAAATACAATTCCTACCGTGAACGAGGGGCTCCCCGTTGTTCTGTGGACACCGGAGCCTGCTGTCCCTTCCTGCAAACTTCAGGTTTCACGGGTGAGGCCTCCCACCGCTGGCTCTCTGCAAGTCGCTCACAGCTCATCGTCATGGCTGCAAAGGCTCCTGACCTTCTCCGGAAGCGGAACCTGCCGGGGTTCCCGCCTGCGGCACAACCTGCCATGTCCCAGCGGTTTGTGTCCTGACGACACCTCGCTGCGCGAAGGTCCACCCCCGTCCACGTGCCGAGAGGCCACCCAATGCCAGCGTGCGTCCCAGTGCCCTCCAAGGAGCTGCAGGCTTCCTGAGGGGTGGGTGCGGGATGGGTCTCAGGAGCCGTCCTATGGTAGCTCCCGGCGATGCCTCCCGCCCCTCCCTTCTCCCCTCTCCTCCCCTTCCCCTCCCCTCTCTTCCCCTCTCCTCCCCTCTCCTCCTCTCCCCTCCCCTGTGTTCTCCCTCCCTTCCCCTCTCCTCCTCTACTCTACTCCTCCCCTTCCCCTCCCCTCTCCTCCCCTCCCCTCCCCTCCCCTCCCTCTCCCCTCTCCTCCCCTTCCCCTTCCCTCTCCTCCCCTCCCCTCCCCTCCCCAGCTTCTGGAGCCATCGATTCTCCTCTTCCTCCCACTTCCACTCACCACAGCTCTCTTGCCCTCATCGCCCTGTGGCTGTTCTTGGGGCACAGAACAAAGTACAACCTTGCCGATAAGTCCCTGCTAAACCATGTGTGGCTGCCCGTGCCTGCGCCCGCTCGCCCACCAGAGGCTGAATCAGGCGTGGCTGCCCGCGCCCACGCCTGCTCACCCACCAGACGCTCGTCACTACCCTTAAAGACACCCAGAAACATCATGCCAGACGCTTCCTCCGTGCTAACACAGACACGACGGCTTCGAACAAGCAGTGCAAAGCACTCACTCACAGGGCTGCTTGTCCAAAAGTCATTCCCATGGCTTCCCATCTGGGCATCAAACCTTTTACACTCGCTCACCTGCTTCCCCTCCTGCTGGGGTACCCGGTGCCACCCCTGGTGTGGGGTGGGGACGACCTGTGGAGCGGCTGGCAGCAGGCTGTGCCGTGCCCTGCACATACTGGCTTGGGATGTAGCTCCTACCCCTCACTGTCAACCACCCCCCCCACTCTACTCCCGCCTTCTCTGCTACGTTCTCTGTGCAGTTGTGTGGCGACGCCTTGAAAATCAGTCTTCTCACCAGCACTTTAGTGGCCTTGAGGAGAGAAGGAGAAATAGCTTACGTGTTCACACTGCCCTCTTGATCAAAGATGGCTTGACCAAGATCAAGAGAAAAAAGCAAGAATCACCCAAGTGTGTAAGGAATTTGCAATCGAGGGCTGTTCAGAACTTCGATGAAGGTCGGCTCACTTCCTGTCCCTGGATGGAGTCCTCCTGATTCACTCCGATCTGGACTCCCGCACTGCTGGCGCCTTCTACTCAGCAACCTGAAGATGGAGCAAGGCGGCACCGTCTGTCCGTATGTTCCCGGTTGAGCCAAGTTTGAGTGAAAGACAATTTTTTGTGGAAAAAATTAAGAAGTCAGCGAGAAGATACAGACCTGCCACGGCTTCTCCCACCCCGGGTTTCTGCAGGAAATGTCTGGTCTCGTTACCCTTCAATCTGCAGATAAACCTCCCAGCCAGCCAGGGCCCTGGGCAGCTGTGCTCCCACGGTCCAGAGCACGTTGAACCGTTGAACGTGCATGCGCTTCCTCCTACATTTGCGAGGGTCACGTGGGATTCTGGTCGAGCTAATGATAACCGATCCCTGAGTCCCGACAAGCTGACGTCCTGTAAAGATGAATGACCCTGTCGGGGAAACAGGAAAAATGTGTGACTTCCACACGCAATCCACTGTGCAGGGAGAAGAGACAGCGCCTGGATGCACTGTTTGTACCCGGCCGCTTCTAATGGTGGTGGTGGTGTGTAGCTCCTGTGACTGGCTGGCTGTGCCGGACCCTTTGTACTCCCTCTTGTTGTCATTACCGCTGTACCTGTCACTCACAGCTCTGCTGTAATTTAAAGGCTTAGCGCCAAACGAATTCTGCAGAAGCACCAATAGTCTTTCTATTGACAAGATATCAAGAACAGCATCATGGGATATATTTCTTTCTAGTCTTGCATTGCGTAAGAGCAGGGACACGTTTCTGGAGCGCACTGTCAGATGACTGCACGGCTGTGTGGGTATCATAGGCATGGTAAGAGAGCTGCAGACTCACCAGCCGAGGCGGCCGTGGGGACCCCCGTTGCGGCTGCTGTCCCTAGTTGCGCATCATCACGTGGTACGTGGCTGCATTCGCCACAGTCGACGTGTTCTGTGCAACGGTCGGGAGAGACAGAGAGGAAGTTATCCAGCAATGGGCTTCCTGATTTCGCATTCGGAGTTTGATTTTCCTATTGCTGCGCTCCGTGGAGTTACCCTTTGCCTATCGCTATAAACTTACCTTCATTTTCCTACAAACTGGCTTTTCTACTTTGCTGGAGAGCCAAGGCTTTGTCTTAATTTTACAGTGATTGCCCTCTAGAGTTAAGACAAACACCGGACAATGAAGAGGAACTAATGAAGTCACGTGGGGAAGAAAGAAGACCCATGGAGAGCCACAAGGGCAGGGTGAGGGGCGCCGTGGGAGCGAGGACTCGGCAGGAGCAGGCACTGCCCGTGCTGCCCAGCTCCTGCACGTGGGTGCCCGCCCACACTCGATCAATAGGTGGGACCAGCCGCCTGGTTGCCCCATTCACGTCAGCTTCTAAGAACGTCAAAAGGCAAATCTGCAATTACACTCACTTTCCTAGGTTTTAGAAGCAGCAAGACATACAAAGAAGATTAGATCGGAAAGATCAGACTGTGTTTTGAAACTTAGCAATGCAGAGAGGGTGCATCTCTCCACATGGTAGCTGAAAGCTTAGGATTTCCATCGTGGCAGGTAACACACTTCAGCTACAAGCTGCTGACTTTCCCTGAAGTTTCCACGTAAGAAAACTAACGGCTCCAGCCCGGGAACTGCAGCTGGGGACACGCAGTCCGGGCTGGGGCCTCTCCACCCTGCAGTTTAGTGCAGTTCCAATGGCTCTCCCACTGGAACTCTGTCCCTGGACACTACCTGTCCAGTCCCTGTGCAATGCTTCCCATTTACACACGTGCTCCGAAAGGCCAGCTGATGCGGAGGCCTGGGTGTCCTAGGGACAGCACCCTGCCCGGCACATCTACCCAGGTTTCAGAAGGGTGGGAAGCAGGGACACTAGGCTGGGGCCGGAGGGTCTCAGGCTGTGTCCCTGAGAAGGTTCAGCGCATGTGCAGGCCCTAGATTTGAGCGTCATTCTTGCTCCCCCGCCCACAGGAGCTGAGCAGTGTCCGCGTGTTCATTGCTTCGAAGGCCCTGGAGATTCCAGCCAGGTGTGCTCCCAGCCCGAGCCAGGAAGAGACCCTCTGCTGGGTTCAAGCAAGGCTGAGAAAAACGTGGAACAGGGCCGGCCATGGCTCACTAGGCTAATCCTCGGCCTGCAGCGCCGGCACACCGGGTTCTAGTCCCGGTCGGGGCGCTGGATTCTGTCCCGGTTGCCCCTCTTCCAGGCCAGCCCTCTGCTGTGGCCCGGAAGTGCAGTGGAGGATGGCCCAAGTGTTTGGGCCCTGCACCCCATGGGAGACCAGGAGAAGCACCTGGCTCCTACTTTCGGATCAGCACGGTGCACCGGCCGCAGCGCGCCAGCCGTGGTGGCCATTGGAGGGTGAACCAACGGCAAAGGAAGACCTTTTTCTCTGTCTCTCTCTCACTGTCCACTCTGCCTGGCAAAAAGAAAAAAAAAAACCAGAGTGGAACTGGACACAGCGCCATCTCTACCTGTAGCTGCTCCAGCGAAGGAGCCACCAGGGCACAATGTGCAGAAAATAAACCGAAAGAGAAGTTGATTTTTCTCCCGCACCCACACGTGCAAGGGATCTCCAAGATGTTCATGAAGATGCATTTACAGAAAAACACATGCAGGACTTTAAAAATATTTTTGAAATGCGTGTCTTTTAACTTCATTTTTCCATGAACTCTTTGTATTACATACATATGCCTTCCTCACTGTTGAAAATGAGCAATTCTTTTATGAAACACCACGATGCTCTTCCACTCATCTTGCCTAGAATCTTTCCCAAAGGAATTCTGCAGTTTCCTGATTGTCTCTGAAGCAGTGCACAGTGGACACATGTGTGTGTATGTATGTATGTGTATCTGTGTGTATCTGTGTGTATGTGTGCATGTATGTGTATGCATTTATGTATGTGTGCATGTATGTGTGTATATATGCATGTCTGTGTGTATGTGTGTATCTGTGTGTATGTGTATATATGTATGTGTATCTGTGTGCGTGTGTGTATGTGTATATGTGTGTGTATCTCTGTGTATTTGTGCATGTATGTGTATGCATTTATGTATGTGTGCATGTATGTGTATGTGTATATATATATGTATGTATGTGTTATGTGTGTATGTGTATATATGTATGTGTGTCTGTGTGTCTGTGTATATGTGTGTGCATCTGTGTGCATGTGTATATGTGTGTATGTGTGTGCATCTGTGTGCGTGTGTGTATATGTGTGTATCTGTGTGTGCATGTGTATATGTGTGTGTATGTGCATCTGTGTGCATCTGTGTGTATGTATGTGTGTGCATGTGTATGTGTGTGTATCTGTGTGTGTATATATGTGTGTGTATGTGTGTGTCTTTATGTGTGTATTTGTATGTGTGTATATGTGTGTATCTGTGTGTATGTGTATATATGTGTGTATCTGTGTGTATATGTTTGTGCATGTGGGTGTGCATGTGTGTGTATATATGTGTGTGTATGTGTGTGTATATATGTGTGCATGTGTGTGTACGTGTGTGCATGTGTGTATATATGTGTGCATGTGTATGTGTGTGCATGTGTGTCTGTGTGTATGTGTGCATGTGTGTATGTGTTGGGGGGTGGTCAGGAGTGCCATTATCTCACTTACTTGCTCTCTGATCCAGTGCTGTCCATTCTCTGGTTCTCTGCACGTGCTGGCTTCCTCCCGGGAAGCTTTCCTGGCCTCTTGCTGCTCTGCGCTAAGGCTTTGCGCGCCCCCGCAGGCTGCAGGGTGCGCCCCTTGACTGGGAAGACGGCGCTCTCTCCCGGAAGGCGGAGGGAAGCTTCCTGACCGTGGCCCCGGTTCCTCACCCGGAGCTGCGCTCTGCCAAGCCTCAGGAACAGCCGAGAGTGCCGGGGCCTCTGGGACCAGGAAGGGGTCAGCCCTGGCCTCCCTGGCCTGTGGCGGATGGATGCTGAGTGCAGGCTCGCTGAGTGCCCGGTGCCCCCGAGAGGACGCTGGGCACCACAGCTCACGCCCCTGCCGGGCTGCCTCCTCCCCATGCGGGCGCCCGCTTCAGTCCTGGCCCCCACTTCTGGCCCGGCTCCCTGCTCCCCTTCCAATACTCTCTTTAATAAAATTATATGGAATCGGTTCTGCTGTGTCATTTGGTTGCCTTGAGACGTCTCAGATACAAGAAAGTCACAGAAAGACCCCGTGCCTGCCACCACGTTCTTTGCCTTTGGAAACATACAATGATGCCTTAATGCCTTTTATTTGAGAAGCGGTTATATTAATATGCGTCTCTGGTATTAATGCCTCAGTAGTAAGCCACTTTATTTACACCCTGTAAGATGCTCACTTGAAGTTTTGAAAATCTAAAACCCTTCCTAGAAATGTCACATTTTTCAAGACACCTCCTTAAATATTCTCCTTTCCAAAACTGACATTTATTGAGTATCTTAAATATGATTTTACATCTCGGCTTGGATTATGCACAGCTTCATGTTTGATTTATTTTTCTGTGAGATTAAAGGTGAGAGACGACAGTTCTAAGGAGCTGTTGTTTAAATTATCTCCCCTTTGCAGACGGCTGCTGTAGATTGACATCTCTAAGAACTGAGGCACACACGGTAGAAAGGGATTAATTATGCACAAGTTGCACACGCACTATGCGAGTAAGAGCAGGGAGGGGCACGAGCTGGGGGCTTGCAGGGAAACGGAAACAGGGGCAGGAGACAGGGGACTTGAAACTCCGGACTTCCTGTGTCCTGGTCCTGTCCAGCTCCATAGCCCTGGGACGCGGTCGGAACCTGGAGTGTGTCCCTGGAAATGGAGCCGACACTCTCAACCTCGGGTGGGGGTCGGATGAGTTATAGAAGACAATGGTGAGAGTTATCTATCGCCGTCACACCCACGGTAACATCGGTAACAAAATAGTAAAGGTGTCAGATCAAGGACACGGATTCATCTCCCTGAGTTTACACACAACTTTTCCAAAGTCCATCTGCCCTCCCCACAATTTCTGCAAAATACTCAATAAACTCCTGTTGAATAAATAAAGTATGAATATGTGTACATATGCAGCTAGAGACATTCCTGCCTCTGGCATACAGAATTGTCCACGCTGTGTGTGTGTAATAGAGTCAGACTCCTGGTTTCCTTAAACTTTAAATGATTAGAGTTGACCTAGTAGTTTCCTTTTGAGTAGACAGAGTAACTCATTTCTGTCTTCTTACATCATACCTTCACAACGCACGCCCCTCTCCAGCTTCTAAATTCTCAAAATACTCACTTGAAGCAGTTGATTGTTTTCTGATTTGTAACGATTTATTATTTATTGTGAAAACATCTTTTTAAAATTGAACGCATATCGTTACCATGGGCAGTATTTAGGAATTTTTCTTCTTGAGGAATTCTGATGGAAACTTTTCCTAAGAATTCCCAGCCAAACTCCAGGGAATGAACTCATGCCCGAGAGTTATTTTATGGAGGCTGTGGCTGGCAAAGCTGGGCCTGTGAGGCCAGCATCCCAGCTGGGCGCCGGCTCACACCCTGGCTGCTCCTCTTCCAATCCACTCCCTGCTGATGGCCTGAGAAAAGCAGCTGAAGGTGGCCCATTTCTGCCACTTACGCAAGAGACACGGATGGAGTTCCAGGCCCCCGGCTTTGGCCTGGCCCAGCCCAGCCGTTGCAGCATTTGGGGAGAGAACCACAGATGGAAGAGTCTCTCTCTCTCTCTCTCTCTCTTTCTCTAACTTTCAAATAAATAAGCAAATCTTTCTAAAAAAGAGTTATGCTTGTTAAATTAAATCCGCTGTTGAACTCATGGTGTTGGCTGGGGTTCGTAATGAGGGCGGGCGTGGATTTGCAGAGTCAGAAGGATCATGGCTATGTTGGATGGGGCACACCCAGGCCTCAGCACCCCAGAGGCCAAAAACTCGACAGAGGCACCATTTTAGGAAACATTCAGCAAAGGAACAGTCTTCAACAGGGAGTGGGATGGAATGGGATGGAAAAGAGTGGAATGGGGTGGGGTGGAGTTGATGGAGGAGTGGAACGGGGTGGGGTGGAGTTGATGGATGAGTAGAATGGGGTGGGGTGGAGTTGATGGATGAGTGGAATGGGGTGGGGTGGAGTTGATGGAGGAGTGGAGTGGGGTGGGGTGGAGTTGATGAAGGGAGTGGAATGGGGTGGGATGGAGTTGATGAAGGGGGTGGAATGGGGTGGGGTGGAGTTGATGAAGGGAGTAGAATGGGGTGGGGTGGAGTTGATGGATGAGTGGAATGGGGTGGGGTGGAGTTGATGGAGGAGTGGAGTGGGGTGGGGTGGAGTTGATGAAGGGAGTGGAATGGGGTGGGATGGAGTTGATGAAGGGGGTGGAATGGGGTGAGTTGACGAAGGGAGTAGAATGGGGTGGGATGGAGTTGATGGATGAGTGGAATGGGGTGGGATGGAGTTGATGGATGAGTGGAATGGGGTGGGGTGGAGTTGATGGATGAGTGGAATGGGGTGGGATGGAGTTGAAGGATGAGTGGAATGGGGTGGGGTGGAGTTGAAGGATGATTGGAATGGGGTGGGGTGGAGTTGAAGGATGAGTGGAATGGGGTGGGATGGACAGAATGATTGGGTGGAGTGGATGGAGTAGCAGGACACACATAGGCTGGGATGGAAAGGAGGAGAGTGGAGTGGAGTGGGATGGGACGAGAGGGTTGTCTTTGAACTCCAACGGGCATCCTGGGCCCAGGCTCCAAGCAGGGAAGAGTCTTAGCACTTTGAAAGTCTCGCTGACGGCATCTGTCATTAGTCCCAGTGTGAGAAATCAGAGAAGATAAGCAACCCTGGGATGTGAGAGTCTGGGCCCTCATGGCGTAGGATCCTCCCCTTGTTCTCAGCTCAAACACAGTCCCCCAGGCTGAGCAGTGTTGGCAAAACAAGACTCCTACGAGCCACACCGTGGTCCTAGCCAAGGAGCCTGGCCTCATACCGCAGTCCTAGCCAAGGAGCCCCGCCTCCTTCTGACTACTGTTGACATTGTCATCACCCATCACTACGTAAACAGAAATGGCAACACTGTAACACCAGCTCAGACGAAGGAAACAGTGTATCTGCTGATACTATTGATCTGCCATCCATTAATTCCTCATGAATTAAAGTAGAGGTCAATTAGATTACGGCAGTTACTAGTAAGAGCCAAAGGTACTGGCTTCACGCATTCAAAAGATGATCATTTCAAATTTAATTAAAAACCCACGCCTGATTTAGGCTTTGTTTTCCACTCTCTGAGAAATTACACATCAGTATAAACAGCTTCAGACCCTAGAGACAGCCACGGAGCCTCGGGATTGAATCTACTGGCGTTTCCTTGTGATATTTCAGCAAATATGAGCTGAAAAAAAGAAAGAAAGCTTGTGCATGTGTTCAGTGGGCTTTGATTACCAAATAAAGGGCAGGGACTGGAAATGTCCACCCCTGTGTGCACTGGGGCCCGACTAGTGCTGTGTCAGCTCCCCCCGTAGTGAGAGCAAACTGAACTCCCCAGGGCTCCCGTTGGCAGCTACACAGCTGACCCGGCTCTGAGGGGCCAGTTCCGGGACCCCCTCCTCAAGCCCCAGTCAGTGGACACCCACGGCCCTTCCATAAAATGCTGCAGTATTTGTCACGTGCATCCTGACTGCCGGGACCTCGGATTAGCTCGGGTCCCATCTCCGAGCACCTCTTTCTTGGGTCCTCTCTCTCCAGACAGTATAAGCGGGGTGAGCCCCGGACCCTGGCTGCGGCTCCTGAGCCCAGCTTCCTCTGAAACCAGCGGGACAAAGCCCCTGCTCCTCCACCACGGGCAGTGGCCATCAGAGTCCAGCGGCAGGTGCCAGTCCGTGGGCTCCAGCCTTCTGCAGAGAAGGTGGCACCCAGCAGGGCCAGGTTATGCCGGGGCTGCTTCACCCTGTGGCTGTGGGGGCAAGAACACCCACCTACAGACGCAGCTCCTGGAGCCGTGACCCACGTCTGCGCTGACGCTCGCCAAACGCCACACGTATTGTGAGCTCGCTGCCATCAGCGATGGGGACCCTCGTTTCCCAACACACTGCTCATCAGCAGCATTTAGCATGGCCCGAGGAGACAGGCTCGGCAAGTAGCCATGAAGTGGTGATGTGGCTTTTATGTGTTGAAAAGGGATATTCTTTGCCGGGTCTCGGTCATCTGGTAAAATATCCGGCAGCTTCTGGTTATGAAAGAAACCATTTAAAACCGGCGTTGCTCGACTCAGATGTTGCCATGATAAAGCATTTTCTGTCTCTCAACCACTGAAAAATAGTGTTTCTCCAAAGGAAATAGCCCAGCGGCCCACATTCTGCTTTCTAAAGAGGAATATTAGCTTTATTTTCAAATGTTTTCCAGAGGAAGTGCTTCTGACATTCTCTGAGGAGTAGATGAATGTTTTCCTGGGAGCTGATATGACAGCCACATATTTCAGCTGCTTACGAATAAATTCAAAGAAGTGCAGTGCCCCCTGGTGGACAACACGCCAACCTCCTCCGCCTGAAGACCACGGGGCAGGTGGCTCCAAGAAGGGTCTCCAGCCTCAGGAAGGGCCAGCCAGCATCGCGGCGCCTCGGCCGGCCGCAGGACGCACCGGCAGCCCAGCCAAAACAGAGCGGAACCCCCACACACAGGAAACCACAGACCCAGAGTTTCCAACTCACTCTCCTGGGTAGCAGCCGACGTCAAGTCATTGACCAAAATAGTTACTGCCTGAGACGCCTGCTGCCAGGAATCCCAGAACTAAAATTAATATCTTTTTTTTTTGCTAATTAAGCAATGTAAATTCCATTTGGAGGTTTCTGTGATTCCAGTGCACATATTAGTTATTTCTTTGAACTCTGCCCATTTCTCTGTAATATCTTCATTCTTTGATCCTGTGAAAACTGTTGCTGGCAAGGCTCTGCCACAGGAGAACAGGGAATGAACTCAAGATCATCAAAACCCACAATTAGAGGCAAATTCGTTTTATGTGTTTGGCAAACCTTGCCGTTTGATGGAATTAAATACCTTGTCACATTTGAGATCGATGATAATTGGAAATGATGGATTATTCACAAGGAGGCAGGACAGAAGTAGCTACTGGGTCTGTTTCCAAAAGGAGAATAAATGCACCAACAATTTAATATGGGCCGATTGTATATGCACTACTGACGGTGAGGGTTTAACAGGCTCGGCAACTCACCATGTAACAAGTGCAGTGGCTTTGTTGCTGGAGCAATGGTCCTCGCCGGGTCTGGAGACTCTGAGTCCGAGTACAAATTCTCCTATTTACAGACGGGCGCAGTCGCTTCGAGCTGCAGTGCTGTGTTGAAGTCTCCTGCTGCACACCACCCTAAACCCCCCATTAGAAGACCGGCTGAGAGGGATGAGCCAGGTTTGCAAAAGTGGTACCTTTGAGAGGAAGGGAAGCATCCGGGGAGGTTGGGGTAAGTACACAGGCGGCTCCAACTGCATTTAATGTGTTCTGCCCAAAACTGGCCTTGGGGTCTTAGTCTGCAACTTTGGAGAGCAGAGGAAGGAGACGTGCAGAGCTGGGTCAGGGAGATGGGAAAAGCCGTCAGACCACAGAGCAAAAACAGCTGGTGTGAGAGAAAGGAGGCTGGTGTGCGTGTGCATGTGTGTGTGCGTGTATGTGCGTGCATGTGCATGTGTGTACGTGTGTGTGCGTGCGTGTCTGAGGTGGCCATGATGTTTGGCACATTCAGGAGGGTCAGGGTGGCAGCCGCAAGCTCAATTCTCAACCCAAGAAGGCAAATGCCGTCTCTGGGGGATGGGAATACTAACAGCGGCGTTGTTCTGTGGACAGCGTCAGGGACCTCGTTCTCTGTGGGCAGTCCTGTGGGTCAAACCTCCCCTGCCCCTGCCCCCCAGGATGTCCTCCCTGTCCCGCTCATAGCCCCCAGGTATTTGCAGCCTCTGGCTTCAGGGGTGAAAGGTCATCTGCCTCTGTCCTCCGTGGGGCTACTAAGATTCTGGCCCTGAGCCCCAGGTGACTCTGTGGCCAGCTCTGCCTGCAAGAGATGGGCTGGGCGTGGGACGTGGCCAGCTGTGCCGGGCACCTCTGCCCAGCACTTTTCCAGTCTGGGTCCTCCCGGAGCATGACCCAGTTTCTGCCGGGTCGTCTGGCTGCACTCAGGGGAGTCATCCTCACGAAGCCATCTCCTCGGCCTCCCGCCTCCATTACCCAAGGTTCCCCAGGCGTCTGCGCTCGGACGCGCCTTTGTCCCATCATCTGGAGCCTTCCCCAGGGTGTCAACCCCATGAGCGCCCCCTAGGCAGGGCCCCCTGCTCCTCCAGTGTCTGCATCCAGGGCCCGTGGTCGAATGCACGCAGCCTGGTTCTGGCCGTGTTCCACGCCCAGCGTCCCTCCGCTCCTTTCTGTACAAACACATTCCCAGCTGGTTTCTGCTAAGACTCGACTCTGGGTTGTTAGTCCGGCAAAGAGCACGGCGGTGGGCAGGGCCTGGAGGCGGGGACCTGGGGATCCTCGCCCGTCACAGTCACGGAAGTGCAGCTCCCTAGCGGGAGTGCGTCGGTCACCCCTGCAGTGCAGTGTGCTGGGGGCCATGCAGCAGAGCCAACACCCCGGCGACATCCATGCTCTGGGGATCCAGGGCTTCCTGGATTTTGTCAGCAGGGTCCTGACAGGCAGCTGACAGCATGGTCTTGGACAGTCTGCAACTCTGACAACTAGATTTGGTTGTTCTAAAATCAGCTTTATTGAGATGCAATGGTGCACACACACACACACACAGGCAGGGAGAGAGAGAGAGGCAGAGAATCCTGAACAGGTCTAACAACCCCCTTCTGGGCACAGATTGCAAAGAATTGAATCAGGGTTCTGAAGAGGTGTGTGCAGTCCCGCCTTCGCGGCCCTGACTTGCACAACAGCCAGGAGGTAGACACGCTGGGGGCTCACTGATGGGTGCATGGATAAAGCCAGCAAGGCAGGGTCCTACAACACGCAGCAGCACAGGGGAGCATGGAGGACCCCTCACGAGACCACACATTGTCTGGGCCCACTGCTAAGCAATGTGCAGAAGAAGCAAATCCATAGACAGGGTGGATGCTACTGGGATAGGGAGAGGCTACTGAGATGGGCAGGGCCTTGTGGAGGGACAACGGGCATTGCTCTGGAGCCGGTGCCCACCCGGGATGCTTGCAGAGCTAACACAGCAGACATGCTGACCTGGGCACTGTAAGTAGGTCGGGCTCACAGCACAGTGTTGCTGTTTTACTTATTTATTTTTTTATTAATGCGCTCTCTCAGACAATGTTTTTCCTTTATTTTTAAAGATTTTATTTATTTAGTTGAGAGGTAAAGTTACAGACAGCAAGAGGAAGAGACAGAGAGAAAGGTCTTCCATCTGCTGGTTCACTCCCCAGATGGCCACAACGGCTGGAACTGGGCCAATCTGAAGCCAGGAGTCAGGAGCTGCTTCCGGGTCTCCCACGAGGGTTCAGGGGCCCAAGGACTTGGGCCGTCTTCCACTGCTTCCCCAGCCCACAGCAGAGAGCTGGTTGGGAAGAGGAGCAGCCAGGACTGGAGCTGGCACCCATATGGGATGCCAGCATTGCAGGCAGGGGCTTAGCCCACCACACCACAGCGCTGGCCCAGTGACGCTGTTTTCAACAAGAGAAAAGGTGCAGTGATGAGTTTTGGGACGTGGCAGCTGGAGCCCATCGTCATGCTCTCCTTACAGTGCCGCTGTGACTGCCCTAGGCGTGGCCACCTCTTCCTTCCCCGATTTCCCTGGCTTAGTTCCCGGGGGTGCTTGCCGGATTGCACACCAGTGATAGAGAATAACACAGCATGTTACTGGGTTGTCACTCTGAGCCCTGGGAAGATGGAGTGGACGAAAGCTTGGAAGTGGATGAGTCCCAGAAGTGGGTGTTGTGAGGGTCACCGGGGGCTGGGTGGGCTGTGAGTGTCACCATGGGTGTGAGTGGGTGAGTGTCACCAGGGGCTGTGGGTGGGCTGTGTGTGTCACCATGGGTGTGAGTGGGTGAGTGTCACCAGGGGCTGTGAGTGGGTGAGTGTCACCAGGGGCTGTGGGTGGGCTGTGAGTGTCACCATGGGTGTGAGTGGGTGTCACCACAGGCTGTGAGTGGGTGTATGTCACCAGGGGCTGTGGGTGGGCTGTGAGTGTCACCATGGGTGTGAGTGGGTGAGTGTCACCACAGGCTGTGAGTGGGTGTGTGTCACCAGGGACTGTGGGTGGGCTCTGTGTGTCACCATGGGAGTGAGTGGGTGGGTGTCACCACAGGCTATGAGTGTCACCACAGGCTGTGAGTGGGCTCTGTGTGTCACCATGAGTGTGAGTGGGTGAGTATCACTAGGGGCTGTGGGTGGGCTGTGGGTGTCACCGTGGGTGAGTGTCACCACAGGCTGTGAGTGTCACCATGGGTGTGAGTGGGTGTGTGTCACCAGGGGCTGTGCTTGGGCTGTGTGTGTCACCATGGGTGTGAGTGGGTGAGTGTCACCAGGGGCTGTGGGTGGGCTGTGAGTGTCACCATGGGTGTGAGTAGGTGTGTGTCACCACAGGCTGTGAGTGTCACCATGGGTGTGAGTGGAAAGGAGATGGACCATGAGGCTGTTGCTTTGAGCCAAGTGAGAGGTGAGAGTCTAGAACTTCCCCCTGGGAATTGTGGGTTACTGAGCCTGGGACCAGAGGCGCTGCCAGCAGGTGAGGTGCTGGGCCTGGGACCACCTGCTGGGCATTAGAGCAGAGGGGGACCAGGGCGGCCATGGCGGGTGGCAGGCTCCAGCACAGATGTGCTGCCCACGGCCAGGAGCCAGCCTGCAGGGTGAGCAGAGGCCACCAGGGCCGTGGGGCTGGGCAGGGAGGGCGGGGACACCGTGGAGCACTCTGCCTCCATGAGGGGCTTTCTCAGCACTGGCACACAGTGACGTTCGCCGCCTGCTTGTTTGCAGCGGGGACTTCATCTCGTGTGGCTGCAGCCAGGCAAGCAGAAGGCACAGGCGTGGCTGGCAGAGGGAATTTAATCCAGGGGACTTGTTCCGGAGCTGATGGGAGATTGGAAAGGCAGCAGATATGAGCAGCTTCCGCCCCGCTCTGCAGAGACGAGGGCAGGGGTCATGGTGTTGGAGCTGGGCGCCTGGGCCCTGAGCACTGCACGTGTCCACACCACACCCCCGGTGTCGGGAATGCTGGGGGTGCCGGCGTCGTAACTGCAGTGGGCGGGGGCAGGGGGCAGCACTTTCCAGGGCGCTGGGGTTTCGTGGCCTCGTGGAGACCGGAATTCTGGAAGAACCCTTGTTGCTGCGGAACTTGCGGAATATTTCGGCATTCAACGTATTTTACATCTCAACAGTGATCACCTTGGTGTGTGTGGGGGGGGGGGGGCTTTCATTTGTTTTAATTTCCACGTAATTAAAACTCTTGGTGAATGACGTTTTTCAAACGTGGTGTTGCATCTTTTAATGTATTCAACATCAGAAACGTTCGCGGCGCGGCTCCCCCGGAGTTAGGAAAACCTGGAGAGGACGCGAAACGCTGCCTTTACGCAGTCTCAACACGGAGCTCGCGGGAGAACGCATTCACGGTGCTCCTTCCGGGAGACCAACGGAGGCCAAAAACGAGCTGGGCTCTAGACGCTTCCAGCAATTGCCCTGTCTCAGAAACCAGGGTTTATTCCCACAGGGGCCTAACTCTGGTTCGGAATTTTCCATGGAGAAAGAATGTTACCTATCGAACACTCCGGTTCTATGAAGACACGTGGGTGTTCTGGACTGGGTGGCCATTGGGCAGTTGTTAAAATTAACAATGCAGGCCGGCGCCGCGGCTCAGTAGGCTAATCCTCTGCCTTGCGGCGCTGGCACATCGGGTTCTAGTCCCGGTCGGGGCACCCGATTCTGTCCCAGTTGCCCCCTCTTCCTGCTGTGGCCAGGGAGTACAGTGGAGGATGAACCAAGTGCTTGGGCCCTGCACCCCATGGGAGACCAGGAGAAGCACCTGGCTCCTGCCTTTGGATAGGCACAGTGCGCTGGCCGCAGCGCGCCGGCCGCGGCGGCCATTGGAGGGTGAACCAACAGCAAAGGAAGACCTTTCTCTCTGTCTCTCTCACTGTCCACTCTACATGTCAAAAAAAAAATAGCTATGTAAAGACGTAGCCAGGGTGACTGGGGCAAAGGCAGGGCCATCTGTGAGAAGCAGGGCCACAGGTAAGCTCTGCTCTCTTTCCTGCTTTGGGCGACTTTGCGGTGGTCTCCAAGGCGCATCTGAGGTTCAATAGCAAAATCGTCACCTGTGTCCATCAGCAGCTCCGCCCTGCTCTGTGCAGAGGATCCGCCCCCTGCTCCCGACTCCTGAAGTACTCCTAAGGACTGGCAGCCAGCCGTGCCCCACCTGAGGGTTCTGAACCCGGGCTCCCCGTAACGGTCTGCAGAGCGCAGGTCGCTGATGGAGCGGGGTGTGTGCGTGGGAGAGAGGCTCAGGAAGAGGAGGCGGGTGCTAGGCCAGCGCCTGGGAACATGGGTGGTGGCGGTGCAGGTGCAGGCGGGAGGCGGGACGGGGTCATGGGACCAGCTCCCTCTGGATGTCTGGAGTGCAAAGCCGGCGCCTGCCGGGAACAGGTGAGCTTGCGCCCCGGCCTTCAAAGTCCCTGCTCCCACAGATACTGAGGGTTTAGGAGCCAGAGGAAGTCACGTGGCTAAGTCCAGCTCTACAAGCATGGAGCCCATACAGAAAGGGGGCTCACAGGGTCAGGGACAGGCATTGGGTGTAGCAGCTGAGGGGCAGAGCCAAGCCCCTTCCACCGAGATGGGACTTCTGGCCAGGCAGAGGGTTGCCTCTCTGGGGGATGCGTGGGTGTTGCGCCTGAGGCCTACAGCAGCTTGGCTGGGGGCTGGGGCCTAGGGAGGAAAGTGGGGGTGGGGGGGTCTGTGGGAGGAGCCGAAAGCAGGCAGAACCTGGGGCTCAGCGGGCTGATGGGCAGCTGAACGCTGCAGCGAGCGTGGCCAGGAGCACTGAGCAGGCAGGGGCTGCCGGGGGTCGCCGGCCGTCCAGCAGAGCGGTGGTCCAGGTTTGGTTCTAAGTGAGGGAGTCTTCTCTCCCACATGTGGGCACGTCCTCATCTCTCCGGGGACCAAGTTCCCTCTGCTTTCTCCCTCGCCTGGGGCCGTGTGCGCCCAGCCCACCTGTCCTTGGTGCCCCTAAGGCTTCAGTGTCCGTGCTGTTTCTCCACACTGCACCTGCTGTGGCTGCACCCAAGCCCCCTCCCCGCGGCCTTTCGCCCCGCCCTGTGGCTAGCAGAGGCTGCCGCTTGCTCTGGCCACACCGCCTGCTTGGACGTTCCGGCCACACCGAGGGGCACTGCACTCAAACTCCCCTCCCCTACCCCCAGCCCCCTCCACACGGCGGCCACTCGGGCCAGCAACCTGCCTTGAGCGTCTGCATCTCCAGTGGGATCCGGCCCAACCGGGTCAGTGACGAAGCCGGGGACACTAAGCTCGGGGCATGGAGTCCCCAGCCATGGTGGAAAGAGAGAGAGATGAGAAAGGACTGGGGGGTGTCCTGCCAGCCGGAGGAGCCAGGTGTGGAGTGGAGGGTGGCGCTAGGAGAACGGGACCCCAGCAGGTGGGGGAGGTATCGGGCCGGGTGACCCGACAGCTTTCCCCAGCATCCCATCACTGCTTCATCCCGACTGTCAGGACAGAGCTCTAGGGGCAGTAGCCCCGCCCTCCCCCAGCGCACACGGCCGCCCTCTCCTGCCTTTGACCTCGAGGGCAGGGCTCCAGGGGTCCGTGCCCCACTGCACCACCTTCTCTCTGTACAAGAAGCGCACTGCAGACCTCCTGCCCGTGCCCTCCTCTCCCCTCCCCCATTCTGGACGCACATGGGCAGAGGGCCCAGGACCTGTACCCAGACTGTCGCCCTCAAAGCTGTGGTTCACGTCCAGTGAGCTCCATGCAGCTCAAGGCATTTGCTGGGATTAACATATTTCTAAGAATCTGCCAAGAAGCCCTCACCCTGCCCGGGAAGATGCCGCAACCCCAGCAAGTCCCCCTCTCCCCGTGGCTGGCTCCTGGTGGGAGGGGCCGTGAGTGACCCCACCCACCCCATGGAGGGAGCTGTTTAGTCCTGGAGCTGAAGGGCATGGAACCAAAGAGGAGGCGGCAGGTGTACAGGGTATGCAGAGTGGGGGAGGGGAGGGGTCAGGCTGGGTGCAGGCAGGGAGGCACCTGGCTTGCTGGGAGTTTGGCAGGAGGTGCGGCTGCTCAGGGCGCCCACAGCTCTCGATGGCTGAGGGGTGCAGGACTGGCGAGGCTAAGTGTGCCCCCGAGGACCGGGTGGCTGACCTGGCCAGGTGACTGTGTCAGGGCAGCACAGGGGCTGGAGGTGATTCCGGCAGATCCTGGGTTACGGTCCGAGGACTGGACTCGATTCCCAGACAGAGATGGCTCCCCACGAAGTCACACCAGGCACCGAGCCAAAAGGGGGATGGGCGAGGAGGGGGAGGTGGGAGCAGGTCAGAGTGGGCTGGGAGATAGGAAGGGAGAGGGGGCAGAGGGGAAGAGAAGGAGAGACAGACTGGTACGGGGCAGGAGGACAGAGGGAGAGGATGGAGAGGATGCAGGAGGGGGAGGGGGAAGGAGGGCGCATGTCCTCGGCGGGTGCTGATTTCATTCGATTTTCTGTGTGGACCCATGGAGATGGCTGTGCGTGCGTTTCCTGTGGCTTAGACTTTCACTGCCTTTGGTTTTCTGGTTTTGTTTGCTCACCACTTTAGCCAGGGAACCTGATCTGAGCTCTCAAACTCCTGGAGGCAGGGGGATGGCGCCCCACCCCCACCCCCAGCGTCTAGTGGAGCCTGGACCTCACTAGAGGCGTGCTGGCACCTCCAGAGCCGGGCGGATCCGTGACTTCTGTCTGCATCTGCACTTCCGTTTGCTTTGCTTTGGGGGAAGGTGTTGAATTTAAACAAATGCATTTTTTCCGATGATGCAGTTTTTCCACTGTTAGTCTATTAATAGGTTTTACTGAAGCCAACCTTGGTAGACATCAACTCTTGTTGCAGGGAGTAAACTGATGGGATCCAGCCCCTGCTGTCTGGTTTAAAGATGGCACAGGACAAGGCTACACCTCCCAGTTCCTCTGAGATGGCTGATTCTTCACACTTTCTGGAACACACCTTGAAGTCTGTGTTTACCCAGGAAGCCCATCGGTAGACGTCTCACAGCAGTTCTGTCCCCAGCAGGGGGCGGCTCCCCTCCCAGTCTCCACCAGCACCCGCCACTCCTGCAGCCCAGCCTCCTCACTCCTGCAGCCCGGCCTCGTCACTCCTGCAGCCCGGCCTCGTCAGCTTGGAGACGGGAGGTGCCTGCTCGCTCTGCCTGCCGTGCCCAGCCCTGCTGAGCTTCTGACGCTGAACCCTGCCTCGTGCACTCTCTTTCCTTCTCCATCACCGTCCGGATCCTCCTCCCCCTCCCCCCGCCCCCATTGCTCGGAATTTTAGCTCCTGGCCCGATCCCATGCCTTCAGCATCCTTCCCTCATAATATTGATCCAAATCATTCATCTCTTCAAGGAGCATTTCTTTTTTTGGTAAAAGTATTTTGGTAAAAGTATTCCACGACCCAATATTACATGGCTGATATTATTTCTAGGAAAATGAACCTCATTTCTGAGAAGAAACGACTCTGACATCGGCATAAACAACTCTCTCTCTCAGCATCTATCATCTTGTTGCATACGTGGTTGTGTGAATGTGTTTGCACAGCTTTTAGGGCATACTTATTTATAATTAATTAATTTTAGAGAGAGAAAGAGAGAGAGAGAGAGAAAGGTCTTCCATCTGTTGGTCCCTCCCTCAAACGCCATGAAAAGCCAGGAAGGACCAGGCTGGAGCTGGGATCTGGAACTCCGTGCAAGCTCTCACGCAGGGTGCAGGAACCTAATGACTGGAGCCCTCGCCACTGCCTCCCGGGGGTGGCATTAGCAGGAGACTGGAGCCGGGAGCTGGCTCTAGCTGTGGTGCTCCTGGAGGGGGGAGCTGTAAGGGGCACCCTCCCTGCCAGGCCACCACCCACCTCAGTGTGCACTCATTTTATTTCTTCTTTAAAAGCCACGGTAGTGGGGTATGGGGATCTACACCAGTCACACACATTACACCTAAGGATACTTTCACGTTACACCGTGGGTGTGGCATGAGGTAGGGGTTCAAATGTAAGACTTTTTTTCTTCTAGAAACCCAACTTCCTTATCACATTGTTATTATTTTCCAATTGCATTCTGTTGCCAGCACTCTCAGATGTCAATCCCCAGGCCGACCTGGGCATTCGGAGAGTCCCATGGGTCAGCTTAGCTCCCTCATTTCCCTACGCTAGAATCCAATCACCAGGGAGAAACAGCCCATCCTGGTAACTGGTGTAAAGCCACCTTTTTGCTCTCCTTTAATAATTATCTCGGTGATTCTGAGCTCCACAGAATCCACCCTTCGGCCCAGCCCTGATTCCTAGATGCTGCTCTTCTGGGCTGATGGTCATTGAGAGCGAGCTCTCTGCCAAGCCCGTGGAGGTCTCCTGAGCAGAAGCTTTGCCACGGGCCTGGGCAGGAGCCGGGGTTTGGACGGAGTCCCGGCCAGCCCCGCACCCAGCAGCAGGGAGACGCCAGTCTGCAGCAGAGCGCGCAGCTTACCTGTGGCCCTGCTTCCCACAGATGGCCCTGCCTTTGCTACATCTGCTGCCCGAGGATACGGTTCCCCACGGCCACGGCAGAGCGCCAGGCTCAGGGTTCAGAGCACAGCAGGTGTGCGGTAAGTCCTAACTAGCGTATTATCACGGGTGAATCCTGGCAAGCTTCGTAATACCCCACAGATGCGTGCATCAGGATTAGCAGCCAATATAAGTAAAAGTCAGGCAGAACCACGGTTTCCCTCACTGACATCAGGCGAGGACTCCGCTTGGATCTCCCCACTGACGGCCTTGCGTTGCCTCCTCTCTCTTGCGCGTGCCTCCCGCATTTCTGTGCCACATGACTACAGGCTTGGGGGGGGGACAGTGTCGGATGGGTTGATGCTTCTGCTGCAGCAGACATGGTCGGGGAGTTCTTGGAGGGCAGTGAACTTCCAGCACGTTTGTCTGTCCCATTCCGGGGACGGACATGACAGGAAGCCTTGACATGGAGCAGAGTGAATGCCGAGGGCGCAGGACATTTCATGTGGGAGTTCAGGACGCGTCCGTCACTCGTGGCTCTCTCAGTGCGTCGGAGAGCACACGTGAAGATGACCTCAGGAAGAACAGGGACAGAGAGGAAGGCTGCGGCTCCCCAGGGATGAGCTCCGCTTTTCCTTCCTAGTCAACGCGAACATCTACTCGAATTAGCGGCTTCCAGTACCTACGGCAACTAATTCAAATCAACTTGACACAATGACAAAGAAGAAAGCCTCAGATGAGGGATGTGCACACACACAGGCACACACACGCATGCACACACATGCACACACACCCACACGCACACGCGTGAACACACGCAAACACACCCACACGCGCACACACGCACACACACGGGAGCTTCAAGAGCCCCCTCAGGCACTGAGTTAAGCTTTAAGAGGAAAGGTGGTTCAACTAGAAACAACGCACTCCCTTTGTTTTGTAAGAAAGATAGACGCTGTCGCTGTCTACAAATGGGCTACATGGGGCTGCAAATCATAGAAATCTTCCTGGTGCCTCTGCTCTATCACAGCAGAAACCCCGATGCTACACTGGCAACTGTGACAGTGAAAGTGCCCTGCCAAGGCCTGCGTTCACACGGCCTCGTCCCCTGCTGCAGGTGCTGGGGAGGATGTGTGTATACATTTAGAATATACTTAATACTTAGACTCCTGCAGGTGCACGGGGAGGAAGTGTGTATACATTTAGAATATACTTAGACTCCTGCAGGTGCTGGGGAGGATGTGTGTATACATTTAGAATATACTTAGACCCCTGCAGGTACATGGGGAGGATGTGTGTATACATTTAGAATATACTTAGACTCCTGCAGGTGCTGGGGAGGATGTGTGTATACATTTAGAATATACTTAGACTCCTGCAGGTGCTGGGGAGGATGTGTGTATACATTTAGAATATACTTAATACTTAGACTCCTGCAGGTGCACGGGGAGGAAGTGTGTATACATTTAGAATATACGTAGACTCCTGCAGGTGCTGGGGAGGAGGTGTGTATACATTTAGAATATACGTAGACTCCTGCAGGTGCTGGGGAGGAGGTGTGTGTATACATTTAGAATATACTTAGACTCCTGCAGGTGCTGGGGAGGATGTGTGTATACATTTAGAATATACTTAGACTCCTGCAGGTGCTGGGGAGGATGTGTGTATACATTTAGAATATACGTAGACTCCTGCAGGTGCTGGGGAGGATGTGTGTATACATTTAGAATATACGTAGACTCCTGCAGGTGCTGGGGAGGATGTGTGTATACATTTAGAATATACTTAGACTCCTGCAGGTGCTGGGGAGGATGTGTGTATACATTTAGAATATACTTAGACTCCTGCAGGTGCTGGGGAGGATGTGTGTATACATTTAGAATATACTTAGACTCCTGCAGGTGCTGGGGAGGATGTGTGTATACATTTAGAATATACTTAGACTCCTGCAGGTGCTGGGGAGGATGTGTGTATACATTTAGAATATACTTAGACTCCTGCAGGTGCTGGGGAGGATGTGTGTATACATTTAGAACATACTTAGACTCCTGCAGGTGCTGGGGAGGATGTGTGTATACATTTAGAATATACTTAATACTTATAATCTTGCAGGAGGAAATCGCCTTATGGAGAGTGAGTGCGACTGATGTGAAGCCAACTTGGGAAACTGAGGTCTGAGGCTGTGCTGCAGTGCTGTCCCCAGTGCTCACGGATGTGCGTCCAGGTGCTGACCGGCAGGAAAGCTGACTGTGGGACACTAGGAGAGGAGCCTGTCACACCTACTGTCCCCACCCTGAGTGATGGCCCTGTGCTACCGACAGTCATCGGATAGCACGCGATCCTGTGACTCCCAGAATCTGCTGTGACTTTGTGTCCTCAGTAGGGAAAAGATTTTATTTATTATTTGAGAGGCAGAGTTATAGACAGAGACAGGGAGAGAGAGAGAGAGAGGTCTTCCATCTGCTGGTTCACTCCCCAGATGGCCTCAATGGCCGGAGCTGAGCCAATCCGAAGCCAGGAGCCAGGAGCATCTTCCAGGTCTCCCACACAGGTACAGGGGCCAGAGGACTTGGGCCATCTTCCACTGCTTTCCCAGGCCATAGCAGCAGAGCAGCCAGGACTTAAATCGGTGCCCATACAGGATGCTGGTGCCGCAGGCAAAGGCTTAGCCCACTATGCTACAGCACCAGCCATAGTTTATTTTAAAATAGATGTTGGATTAAAAAGAACTCTGTCATTGGGAAATATGAGCTGGCGGGGGTGGGAGCCAGGGATCCGGAAGGTCTGAAGTCACCTTCCTGGCTTTCACAAACTAACACGTGGGAAAAGCGTGGGAGACATCGGGCAGTTGAGGAGCAGCGATCACTGAGAACGGAGAAGGCTGAAGCCCTGTGGCTGCCTCAGCCCACTGCCTGGAGGAAGCTCTGGAGCGGCTACATCAACAGGAAACCCGGGAGTGGCGATGTCTCCCAGTGGAGGAGGCAGAGCTGGGGTCCCAGAGGTTGGAAGTGCTGAGCTTCTGGCGTAGAGTGGATGAGAAGAGGGAGTTGGAGCAACCACAAACCCCTGTTCTAAATAGACATGCTCCTTGCATACTCCTCATCACACATTAAAATCGACTAACTCAAAACGCACCTTGGACCTACAAGATCTGCAGGGGAGAGTTTAAGGCGAGAGTCTGTGAGTTCAGAGGAATCGAAGATGTACGTACTGCCCGACTCACGACAGATTTTCTAAAAAAACATTTACTCATTTGGGCCAGGCTGTGGTGCAGTGGGTTAATGCTCTGGCCTGCCATGCCGGTATCCCATATGGGCACTGGTTCAAGAACTGGCTGCTCCACTTCCGACCCAGCTCTCTGCTATGGCCTGGGATAGCAGTAGAAGATGACCCAAGTCCTTGTGCGACTGCCTCCACGTGGGAGACACGGAAGAAGTTACTGGCTCCCGGCTTCAGATCGGCACAATTTCGGCTATTGTGGCCAACTGGGGAGTGAACCATCAGATGGAAGACCTCTCTGTCTCTCTCTCTGTCTCTGTCTGTCTGTCTGTCTCTCTCTCCCCCTGCCTATCCTTTCTCTGTGTAACTCTTTCAAATAAATAAATAAATCTTTAAAAATAATATCCACTCATTTCACAGAAGGCAGAGTTATAGAGCTGGGGTGGAGGCAGAAAAAGATTTTCCATCCGCTGATTCACTCTCCAAATGGCCACAATGACCACAGCGAGGCCAAGCCGAAGCAAGGAGCCAGGAGCTTCTTCCGGGTCTCCCACAGGGGTGCACGGGCTCAAGGACTTGGGCCATCTGCTGCTTCTTTCCCAGGCTCATTAGCAGGGAGCTGGATCGGATATGGGATACCAGCATCAGAGGTGGCAGCTTAACCAGCTACGCCACAGACTGGTCCCCACAATAGTCTTTTTTTTTTTAAGACAAAATATTTGATTTAACAAAAATTAAGATCTGCTGATCAAAAGATAAAAGTGGGTGTGCTTGTGAATTATGTATTTATCTGATAAAGGACATGGAGACAAAGTGTATAATCCCCTCTCCTGAATAACGTGAAATCAAGAAACTTAATAGAAAAAAGAGGATTATTATAAATTCACAAGATGCTAGGCATTATTACCCACCAGGGGTATGCAACATAAAAACACAATGAGGTAAACCACAGCACAAATCTTCCCACACCAACCACTAGGGAGGCACACAAAGCAATTGGAGCCCTCGTGTATCACCGGGGAATATGAGAAATACACATTCCTTGTGACACTTTGGAAACAGTGTGGCTGTTCCTTATAAACTTGACTTACCCTATGACTGAACTGCTAGACTCGAAAGGTATTTACCCAAGAGGAATGAAGACATATGCCCATATAAGCTGTTTATAAACGCACATAGCACATTTATTTGCAGATGCTAAGAAAACTAGACATACTCTGAATGTCCATCAGCAGGCGAACAGAAAAACTTCGTATCACACATCCACAGGATGTAACCGCATGCCCCAGTACTCAAAAGCAATGAGCAGCCGACACACCGGCCAGCACGCGTGACTACCCAGCAGAAGCAGTCAGACACGGAGAAGCTACACGCTGCCTAACTCCACTCGCACTAAAGTAGGACAAACCCCACGAACACGCGGTGACAGGAAGCCACCCACGCTTTCCTGGAACAAGAGGGAGGAAATACAGGGGGCCTGGCAGAAAGCTGCGGCCTGATTGACATGTTCGTTATCGCGACTGCGGTAATGTTTTCGTGAGTATAAACATGTCAAAACACATCAACTTGTTCACTTTAAACAAATGCAGTTTATTGTATGTCAATTACAAGGCAATAATGTTATAAGAAGACGCAATCTTGAAAGATGATCAAGCGCCCTGCGGAGGGGAGAAAATAACTAAAAGCACTGTGGCGTGGGAGCTGCGTGGCTCATCCATGTGAAAAAGGGACTAAAATTTAAAAGTACATGTGTTGCTCTCTCCAAGCAATCCACTTGGTAACCTATCGGATTCAGATTCTTGATAGTTTGTATGTTGTTTAAAAGAAAACAAAGTAGGGATTAATCATGTAATTTTTAGCTTAGGGATGAGCTGCTGAGTTTAATTTCCTAATTTGATTTCTGGAAACGTGATTTGCATAGATGAATACGTGTGCAGTTGCATTTTGGTATCGCCCTCAGTGCTATTTATACGGAGATGATAGCGAGCCATTATTCACTTCTCTGAACTCCCCTTCAGTCAGGGGGCGGTGGCAGCCCTGGCCTCTGGGTGGAGGAGTAGTTCAGTGTCACTGTTAGGCTCTGGCACTGAGAAGTCTTCGGTGGGAGAAGTCTCGCTGTTGGCTTTATATGCGTTCCATCAGCAGAGTTTCACTGTCAAACAAATGTGCCCTAGGCTTTCTCCCATCTCCATCTGGAAAAATGCTTATTCGCTACTGTCTGACCTTCACTGGGGGAGGTCACAGGACACAGCCGGTTCACCTGGCTCACCAGTCCCGACCTGCGGGGGGCGCTGCTGTGGCGTTCTCTCACTTTCCGAGACAAGGCTCTGACCTGTGGACCTGTGGCTTCCTCTCGGCCTTCTGTCCACAACGCCCCCCTCCCCCAGGAGACAGCGTGCAGCCTGCGCTCACTGGCTCGCTCGCTCGCTCGCTCTCCCAGCTCCAGGGATTTCTGCAGAGATCTGCCGTTCTGTTTGTGTGCAGCTCAGCCGGAATCTGCCCCACAATTAGGAGGCTCCTGAAGAGGAGCCATGGTGATGCAGTTCCTTCCACATAAATCAGCTTGCTAGTACAATTGTAATATCCGCTTGCAATACAAGTTTTGGAGGAAACCAACACTTACAGGAGGAAAAGTAACTAGTGTACCTTATTCTACCACCAAGGTCAAAGCACGTGTTCCACATAGCAGCGGTTTTTAGGAAGTTTTGGACTTTAACGAAAACACAGTAGCAGGCATCAACAGCAGAAGAGATCAGGCAGAAGGGAGAACCAATGAGCTCAGTGCCAGGCTTCCAGAGAACGCACAGCTGGGAGAGGGGAAAGGGAAGGCTCAAGACGAGGAAAGCTTGTGGGAAATGTGGGATAACATGAACACGGCAAGTACTTGAGTCGCTGGGGTTCAAGGCCAACTTGAGGACACCAAAGGGGCAGAGACCATACTCAGACATCACCCAGGACACTTCCCCAACCTGCAGAAAGATACGACTGTCCAAGCCCGGGAGTCAGCGTCAACCCACCCAAGTCCACCCCGAGACATGCTGTCGTCCAGCTCTCTAGGTACAAGACCGTGAGGCTCCCAACACTGCAAGAGAGAGGAACACGGAGAGGGTCCCGGCCGCCGGGCTGTAGACCTCTCGGCAGAAGCATCACTCACCAGGAGGGAGCGGCACTGGACCTGTGAGGCACTGAGGGGAGCCCTTGCCAGGCGAGAACGCACTCCCAGTGAAGCTGTCGTCAGATATGGGAGACACAGACGTTCCCACACCAGCCCAAGCTGAGAGGACATCTCACCGCGGACCTGGTTGCAAGAAACATGGTGGGCAGCTCTTCAAACCCAAGAGATTGCTCCTGAGTAAGAAGAGAACAGCAGCAGTTCGAGAGCTCGTGGACAGGGGTAGCTACCCCAAAACTCAGACTGCTCTGGCATTGCGAACCTGGCACACAAATCCTTCCCGTCTTCGCTGTGAGGAAGACAGTTACAATTACACACGAGATGGAAAGAGGACAGATCAACACCAAAACCTCAAAATGCGGGAGGAACGGAGCACGGAGGTGGAATTCATCAGGATTTCTTGTCTCTTGGGCTTTCTGTCTCCTTTCCTATTTTTGTGATCAACGTGAAGCTGCTGTCGCCTCGAGATAGTTTGTTAGAGCCAAAAGAAGTTTTTGGTAAACGTCAAGGTGACCACAAAGCAAAATCTACACATAGACTTGCCAAAAATACTAAGCATGGAATCAAAGTACACCATGAAAGAGAATCGCTTAACCACTCATGAACATTGCAGTCTAGGTACAAAGAAAGAAAAGAACCGCAATAAAATACAAAACAAGAATCAAAATGGCATCTTACCCATCATTCATAGCAGATCTACCCGAAGATGCTGACTCCAATACAATCGAAACAGGGGACTTTTTTCTTTTCACAGGCAGAGTGGACAGTGAGAGAGAGAGAGAGAGAGAGACAGAGAGAAAGGTCTTCTTTTGCCGTTGGTTCACCCTCCAATGGCCACCGCGGCCAGTGCGCTGCGGCCAGCGCACCGCGCAGATCCGAAGCCAGGAGCCAGGTGCTTCTCCTGGTCTCCCATGGGGTGCAGGGCCCAAGCACTTGGGCCATCCTCCACTGCACTCCCTGGCCACAGCAGAGAGCTGGCCTGGAAGAGGGGCAACCGGGACAGAATCCAGCGCCCCGACCGGGACTAGAACCCGGTGTGCCGGCGCCGCAAGGCGGAGGATTAGCCTAGTGAGTCGCAGCGCCAGCCGAAACAGGGGACTTTTAACTTTCGCTTTCACAAGTGAGCAGATCATCTGACAGAAAATCAACAAAGAGACATCGAGTCAAATTCCACCCTGGATCAATTGGACCGAACTGATGTCTACAGAACTTTCCAGAATACACATCGTCCTCAGCGGTGCATGGACGTTTTCCAGGGTAGACTCTGTGGCCGGTCACAAAACAAGTTTCAACAAATTTAAAAGAATGGGAATTATGAGAACTAAAAATCACACAGAGAAGTGAATATCATTTCTAACCACCATGCAAAACAACTAGAAATAAATAATAAGAAAAATACAAACTCCACAAATGCATAAAATTAAACAATTCTGACTCCTAAATAAGGAAGAAATTGAGAAAATTTACACATTATTAAATGAGTAAAAGTGAGAGCACAATAAACCAGCAAACGTGTGCAATACAGCCAAAGCAGTGCCAAGAGGGAGGTTCACAGCAATCAATGCCTGCATCAAAAACAGAAAAAAACCAGAAAGATCTCAAATAAACCATTTATTGCTGCTCCTCAAGGCAGTAGGAAAAGAAGAACAAATAAAATACAAAATTGGTAGAAGAAATAATCAATGAAATAAAGAACTGATTCTTTGATAAACCCTTAGCTACACTAACCAAGAAGAAAAGAGAAAACTTCCAAATACATAGAATTAGAGATGAATATGGAGGCAACCCCACTGACACCACAGAAACACAAAAGAGAGTTGGAGATTCCCATGACAACTATACAGCAACACGTTGAATAACTTAGGAGAAACGGACACATTCTTGGACATGTACATCTTATCCAGACTGAATCATGAGGAAACAGAATACCTCCACAGACCAATGATGAGTAGCAAGATTGAATTATTAATTAATTTATTTTTTTAATTTACTTATTTGACAGACAGAGACAGTGAGAGAGAGAGACAGAGAGAAAGGTCTTCCTGCCGTTGGTTCACCCCTCAAATGGCTGCTATGGCTGGTGCTATACTGATCCGAAGCAAGGAGCCAGGTGCTTCCTCCTGGTCTCTGACGGGGGTGCAGGAGCCCAGGTACTTGGGCCATCCTCCACTACACTCCCGGGCCACAGCAGAGAGCTGTACTGGAAGAGGAGCAACCAGGGCTAGAACCTGGTGCCCATATTGGATGGCAGAGCCGCAGGCACAGGATTAACCAAGTGAGCCATGGCGCTGGCCCTAAATTATTACCTTTTTTAAAACTCCATCAAAGAAAAACCTAGGACCAAACAGCTTCACTGCTGAATTCTACCAAACATTTAAAGAAGAATCAACATTGATCTTTCTTCAACTACTACAAAAAAAAAGTAGAAGAGAATTTGTCCCAATTTATCCTATGAAGTCAGCATTACCTTGTTATCAAAACCAGGCAAGGACTCAACAAAAAAGAAAGCTACAGGCTAATATCCTTGTTGAACATGGATGCAAAAATTCTCAACAAAATACTAGCAAGTAGGATTCACAGCACATTAAAAATGTCACTCCCCATGCCCCAGTGGGGTTCACCGCAGGGATTCATGGATAGTTCAGCACACACAGATCAGTAAACGGGACACACTGCATCAACCGGACGAAGAACAGAAATCACATTGTAATCTCAATACAAACAGAAAAAGCATCCGATAAATTTCAACATCACTTCAGCATAAAAAACAATTTTTTCTGACGAAATTATGTATGGAAGGAACATATCTCAGCACAAGGGAGGCCACGTGGAACAAAGCAACAGTGGGCACTGCACTGGATGGGGTGTAGGTGAGGGTTTCTCTCCAAGACAACACCACCCATGGCCAGCACTCTCATTTAACATGGCCCCAGAGACCCCAGGAGAGCTGTCACACAGGGAAAGACCTAAGGGCAAGCTGGGGAGGCGTGGCAGAGCCAGTACAGAGGGCTGACGTCTGTGTGGGAAGTGATGGTGGTGGTGAGGGGGATTGTGGCGATGTCTGTGTGTTCCTGCTTCAGCCCTGGAAGTAAAACTGTCACATGCCAAACCAACGGGTTACAATATGGAATACAGTATTGCATATAGGCCTACGTAGACTGCTAATGTCCACAGAACTTCAGATAAACCCGCTCATTGCAACCTGTGGATGGCGCCACAACATTTACATCCCCTAAATCATCTTCACTGTGCATTCCCTAAGACGAAAACATGGGAGCAATAGAAGAATGCAAAGCTGGTTACTGTAAAATAGCAAACCCCTGGGCCATTGATAGCTCCTTAGTATTCACAACTCATAGAGTTTGGCAACAACATCTGTTGGAGTTGATTTTTTTTCTGAGAGTATTCGTTCTGAGAGGAATAGTGTGGTGGGGACAAGAGGCACGGAGTCACCACACAGACCCCGGGAGTCGAGTGAAAACAGGCCTGAGGCAAGCAGCCTGAAGACTCATTTATTTCAGTTGGTACAGCTGCTTATATAGCCAAGGCAGCCAATCCAGTCAAGGGGTGTGGTCTATGCCCTAACGAATCACAGCCTGTTGCCAGGCAGTTTCCAAAGTCATCCAATCACAGCCTGTTGTCAGTCAGGCTCTGTTGTCATGTGGTTTCCAAAGCCATCCAATCACGGCCTGTTGCCAGGCAGTTTCTGTTGTCAGCAGCCATCTTGGCATGACCTTTTCACCTTCTCATTCCACCACAAACATCAGATACCAAGTCCCTACCTTTTACTTTCGTTACAGCTCTACATTTTCTCCCCTTTATTTCAGGGGAAGGGATTTTGATTGTAATGATAGAGTCGAGTAGAAGACAAGCACAGAGCCCATGTGCAAGGTCACATTCTGTCCACACCCTGACTTTCCGTGAGAGTGCTGTGTGAGTGTCTGTGGACATGTGTGTTGAGCACACGCTCAGTTCTGCCCATTCCATTTCCAGGGCAGACCATGACGGGAGTGCCTTGTCAGGAAAATGCTGCTAGCACGGGACAGAGTGAGAAAGCAATCAGGATGCGTAGCTGAGCTCAGCACTTCTGTGAGAGGGCATCGTTAAAGCAGAAAACTGGCAGTTACAGAACGAGGTCAACATTTAATTGGCGAAGAATTGCAGCACCTGCTCCCCCGTCCGAGGAAGATGCCTGTCTGCTCTGTGCTGTGAGCAGAAAGTTTTGCCTCGGTGTTAGTTGTCAGGGTGGCTGCCCCAGCACGCCCCGGCCTGGCGGCAGACCTGCGACTGTGCGAGCCGCCGGCCGTGGTTCCCGAAAGCGACAGGAGTTTGGGGCAGATGGCAGCAGAGACGTCTTTTTTTTTTTTTTTTTTTTTTTTTTTTTTGGACAGGCAGAGCAGACAGTGAAAGAGACAGACAGAGAGAGAGAGGTCTTCCTTTGCCATCAGTTCACCCTCCAATGGCCGCCGCGCTGCGGCCAGCGCACCGCGCTGATCCCATGGCAGGAGCCAGGTGCTTATCCTGGTCTCCCATGGGGTGCAGGGCCCAAGGACTTGGGCCATCCTCCACTGCACTCCCGGGCCACAGCAGAGAGCTGGCCTGGAAGAGGGGCAACTGGGACAGAATCCGGCGCCCTGACCAGGACTAGAACCCAGTGTGCCGGCACCGCAAGGTGGAGGATTAGCCTAGTGAGCCGCGGCGCCAGCAAGAGACGTCTTACATTAAATGACTCCCTACTCAGGTTTCGGGCAACCGAAGAATGTGCACGGCACTGGTGGTTTCTTGGCATCAATACAGGTGCCGTGGTTCGCGCTGTGAAAGATTTCGACGTGGCCTAGAAAGCTGAGGCACGAAGCAGTGGCACTGCCGTGAGCCGGTGCTGTGAAACTGCTTCCGCCAAGTGTGGTTTGGCTGTGGCGTGCAAGGCGTGAACCAGCTGTCCGTCACACGCAGCCGATCCGACAAAATCAGCGGGAGCCTTAATTTTCTTCCGGCGAACTGGGGCTTGGAATTGTGCCTGTTGATAGGTGATGTCATCTCAGGCTGTCGGGGCAGTCAGGACCACGTGACAGCACACGGCATCCCTGCCGTCAGCGTGCAGGCCTGGCTGCCTGGGTGTTTATAGGTTGACAGCTGCCTGGGAACGGGACTCGCGTATCCAGACGTTTGGATGGGTCACGTGACCCTCCCTTCATGTTTCTATGTTTCTTCTGAAAGCATTGCCCAGTGCATAATTTAAAATATTGTTGACTGCATGTTTCAGAGCTCAGCTGTCAGGGACTGGCCCCTCAGGGATCCCTTCCTCCAAGCACCTGACTTCCGGCCCTGACTCCCGCCCCCTGCTAATGTGCACCCCTGGGGGCAGCGGGTGATGCCCAAGACGTTCCTGCCACCCATGTGGGAGACCCCGACGGAGTTTCTGGCCTTGGCCTGGCCCGGCCCCGGCTTCTGCAGGCATCTGGGGAGTGAACCAACAGAAGGCAGCTCTTTCCTTCTGCCCCCACCCCATCTTCAAAATAAATGAATAAGTATTAAAAAAAAAAAAAAGCCAGAACGCTGACAAGCAGCACGTGGTGCCAGCAGAGCGTGGTGTCCCCCTTTCTTCCTCCAGGAAGCTCCTGCTGGACCTGACTCTGCTTCCTGGGAGCCGCCCTGCCCTCTGGGGGCCTCCGCGCCTTCATTCCTGGGGGCCTCCACGCTGCCCTCTGGGGGCCTCCGCACCTTCATTCCTGGGGGCCTCCATGCTGCCCTCTGGGGGCCTCCGCACCTTCAGCCTCCCCCCTGGCCGGGGTCAGCCCTGCACTGGGGCCAGGCTTCCCTGGGCTGCTGCTCCACTGTGATCCGCTGTCGACGCTGCCCACAGTGAAACCGCACCCCCCTTGCCGGGCCCTGGCACCTGTTTCCCGGGGAAATTAAGCTGCCACTGAAGATGCACTGCACCGGCATGCGAAGCAGACACGGACGCCTCGGCGTCCACGATGGAGTTCTCCCATGAATCTTCCTGCTTGCTGAAATCCGGTCTGAGAGGTAACAATGACGGCGCTCCTCCCCATGATCCATTCACGTCGGTGTGCATCCCCCTGGCCGGGACTCATGACTCACTCGGCCTCACAGCCTTCTGTGCCCTCAGCAGTGTGGCAAGCAGCGATCACCGCTCGGCGGGTCTGGAACCAGCAGGAGTGTCGGATGAGCGTGCAATGCACTTGCCGCTGAGCCCCCATCACCTCCTGGGCTGTCGATCTCCACGACCCTCCTGGACACACACAGCACACGGACGTGGCTCCTGCAAGCCATGTGCACTGCTGCGGCTGCCGTCCGTGCACGCGGTGTGAGGGCTCGGGTGACAGGCACAGGAGAGGTGCATCTCGGAGCTGGGAGCCGGCCCAGAGCCAACGGGCGTCTCCCGTGCAGAGAAACGCCTTATGTCCTAGGTCGCGGGGTCCCTTGCAGGTGAACGCAACCTCTCCCTCCTCTGGCGAGCTCTGTTTTTTGACTGTTTTGATGTTTTTATTGTTATTAACAGTGTTGTCTGTCTATCTGGAAACTAAGCAAGAAATTCCATCAGGAATCCCTCGGTGAGCGTCCCCTGCATTGCCTCCGCCCTGAGTTTCCCGTCGGGCCCATCTCCAGAAACAGCAGCCGAAGGGTCCAGCTGCTGAGACACCAATCTGGGGAAGACAGAACCGGAGCAGACCTGTCAGCCTCACTGCGGTGCCCCCTGTGCAAGACCAGGCCCCAGGTACTAACAGAGGAGGCGGCCTCCGGAAAGCTACACATTTGAATAAAATTCATATATTTTCCATTGCAGAGGCGCTGCCTTGGGAGTATAAAATACCAGACTTTTATTGGCTCCTGTGCTGTTATTTAGGGGTATTTTGTGGGAGAGAATGATATGCTCCAGTCCTCACCTGTAATTTTTAATGGTTATGTATAGCGCTGGTCGTTTGCATGTTGGATTATATTAATACACGTTAGATGTCTCCAATAACAGATACCTTTCCCACACATCTCATTAATTTTATGACCTCCTTTTGTTACAGGTGTGTTGTACCGTAACACCTAATGATGTATCATCTAAAACAACATTTTCTAACAGATGTGACACCATGGGGCCAGTATAAAATGTTTAATTTATGCGTTTTAGAATTTATAGCGTGTTTTCAGAATACACAGAAAAGCTTATAGGATTCAGTGAGCAGATGCATTAAATAAGAATTAGTTTTGAGTCATAAATATTTAATATCTAATAAACCTCCACTAAAATCAGAAAATGTGTTGAAATCATAGAAAAAACTAGGTAAATAAGTGGATTGTCACACGATGAAAATGCGCACCGAGTGGTTCTTGGGTTCTCAGGGACTCATGAGCTGTCCGGACGCGGGACTTCACTTCTCAGCAGCCGGACGGACATTCATGAGCTGTCCGGACGCGGGACATCACTTCTCAGCAGCCGGACGGACATGGACACGTGCATACTGGATATACCGGCTGACTAAATGAACACACGGACATGGACGCAAGCACACGCCTGTATATGAACACAGCTATGCGTGGGAACGTGCATATCCGTGTGTGTGTGTTCATACACACATTTGAATATTTCATAATTTCCCTTGTCCTTAAAATATTTCACATTGTAGTACACGGATCAAAATTTCCCATAACATTTGGAAAAAATTGTCTCTAATTGCTCTGCTGTTCAGATGAGTCTCCCATCGCACCATAAACATTTTGTCGGTTTATAAACTTGTTTTTAGGTATCTGTAATACAGTGGCAGAGCCTGGCCAAGTGTATCTAATCAAGGATAAGCAGTCAATACCTGCAATGGCATCGTTTAGGATGATATTGCAAACATTGATATCTGTTATCAACTGAACCTAATCAATTAATTAGACACCATTACTCTGGGGGAAGCCAGACTATTAGGGAGCTCCTGGTGTGTAGTTGAGGAAAGAGATGTAAAGCAAACGTTTACAGGATTAAAAGGGAAATTGCAACTTCAACAAGGACTGGTACAGAGAGGCGCGTAGGAGCCGAGGATCTCTGGAACGATCTGAAGGGTGCGTGGCACAAGCTGAGCCCTGAAGAGCCACCCGGTGGAGGGAGCTGCCCAGGGAACACCCATAGAGGGGGGGCAGAGCCGGCATGGCGGGCTCACCGCAGGGTGCACCTGCGAGTGGATGGAAACTCGGGCATCTCACCAAGAGCAGGGTGGGCGCCGGGCAAGGCACAGGCTCTGTCGGCCTCAAGGGGTGGGCTTTGCTTCCGAATCTTGGGGCCTGAGGACTCAGGGGACAGTTTTCTGTTGTGCTCAGAATCGGTTTTGAAAAGATCTCTCTGGAATTTGTCGGCATGGATCTTGGTTATAATTCATCAGATATCGGCTAAGACTGACAGGGAGACGCAGGGGAGAGGCCGAGGGCACTGGTACCTGGGCCCTTGTTCCTGAATCCACGCCTCCCCGGGGGATGGACTCACAGCGCTAACACAGCGGCCTCTGCAGACAGCCAGCGAGCACTGGTGTCTGGAGTGTGACCTTTGCAACAGGGTCTGCTCGTTCCATCTGACATCGGGGGTGGGTATACTCTAGCAATTCAAGTGTCACTGGTACCTCTTTAATTTATGTGCGAATCTTACTGACAAATAGGCACGTGACCACGAGACCATGGTAAGACTGCGACGCACTCAGGTACAGGTGCTGGGGTGCATTTTCAAAGCGCCGACCCGGGAGAAGGAGGAGGTGTGCAGAGAAAGCACAGCGTGGAGGTGGTGCTCAGCTGTGCACTCCCGGGTCCTAGTAAGAGTGGCGAGTGCTCAGGCAGGTGCCGTGGGGATGGCGAGGCCACCACCTGCAACGCCACCTTCCCTGGCTGTTCCACTTCCAATCCTGCCCCTGCTAATGTGCCTGAAAAAGCAGCAAAAGATGGCCCAAGTCCTTGGGTTCCTGCACCCACATGGGAGACCCCGAGAAAGCTCCTGGCTCCTGGCTTCGGAGCAGTGCAGCTCCAGCTGTTGCGGCCATCTGGGGAGTGAGCCAGCAGATGGAAGACCTCTCTCTCTCTCTGCCTCTGCCTCTCTGTAACTCTGTCTTTCGAAGAAATAAAATCTTTAAAAAAATAAATTCCCAACAAAAGTTTTGTACATATTGACAAACTGTAAAAATTATTAGGAAAGGCAAAATTACTTGAATAACAAGTGCGGTATGGAAGAATAATAAAGATGGAAGACTCCCACACCTCCTGACAGGTGACAAGACTACACAGAACGTGGTACACACACACACACACACTCAGATACTTACAGGACGACAACAGTGAATACAGCATGGTTTTAGTGAAACAGAAGAGTAGACACGAAGATCAACAGAGCAGAGCGGAAAGGTCAAAAATGGACCCATTCGTATTGAATCAATCTTCATCTTTTACAAAAGTACGAAACGAATCAATGCAGATTTGACAGTCCTCTCAACGCAGACTGATACAAAACCGGATATTCATTTGCAAAACAGAGAGAGAAACTAGACACAATAGGACAGGATGGACCGTGGAAAAATGTTCTGTCTGCTTTAAAGTTAAACATGTACTCTGAGAAAGACAATGTTAAGAGAATAAAAAAATGACCTGCAGACTGTGAGAAAACATTTGCAAACCACACACCCCATAGAGACCCATGTCCGGAGCATCCGCAGAACCCAATTTTAAAAATAAATAAGTAAATAAAGCCATCTTCCACTGCTTTCCTGGGAGCACTGGCGGGGAGCTGGATTGGAAGTGGAGCAGCCAGGACAGGAACTATTGCGGATACGGGATATCTGTGCCGCGGGCAGTGGCTATACCCACCACGTCACAGCGCTGGCCCCAGGAAACAGTCTAACCTAAAAGCAGGAAAAAACACACAAACGGAACTTTCGCCAAGGAAAACGCACAGATGACACACACATGAACAGATGGTCAGCTTCAGTAGCCATCAGACAAACGTGCGTCGAAACAATGAGACGCTATCGTCCCCACAGGCCCAAAGCTGGTGAGGACGCAGCCACTGTTAGCTTTTGCAACAGCCCCACACTGGAGCCGGTCTCCATGTCCTTGCGTGGGTGCGGCTGCACAAGCTGGGCTCCGTCCACACCCTGGCCTGCCACTCAGCTGATGCAAGTGACCGTGTAGGGAGCCGGAGGGCACTGTGCTAAGGAAAACCACCAACCCCAGAAGGTTAGGTAGCGGGTGCCTGTGTTTATCCAACACTTTCGTGATAACAAAATTGCAGAGATGGGGAGCAGATTAGTGCTTGTCTGTGGCCACGGGCAGCTGACGCAGGGTGGGGTGAGTGTCCTTACCTGGTGGTGATGCACCTGTTCCACGTCCGACTGCAATGGCAGATGCAGAAAGAGAGACAGGTGACAAGACTACACAGAACGTGGTACACACACACACACACACAGGAAATGGAAAATCACAATGAAGCAATGGTTTGTCAGCATCTGTAAGGTGGCGCCCTGTTAGACTTTTGCAAAACGTTGCCAGGGACAGGCAGCCGGTAACTCCTGCACATGCTCTCTCCGGAGCGTGGCTTTCAACGTCACAGAAACCACAAATCCCACAGTAAAAATTCCTGCGGACAGGAAAGAACTTCACAAGGCGTTTTCCAAGCCTTGAGAGATGAGGGCTTCCTGGACGGGCCACAGTGGGCACCTTTCTGCCCGAACACAGAACACCCTCTCCGCCCCTGTGTGTTTTCGGGGTGTGTGTGGGCCCCGGGGTTTCTGTCTTTGGTGACGACTGTTGGCTCTCTAGCGCTGGCTCCCAGGCAGTGGAGGGGGAGACCACGCAGGCCCCAGCCTCATCTCTCGGCTTCGGTGTCTGGAGCCCACCGGTCACTTGGGACAGCGTCCAGCGGCATAGAGGAGTCCCTGGGTCTGCGAGCTCCTGCCTCCTGTCGTCTCACTCCCGTCCTTAACTGACCATAAGCTGGAGCTGTTGATCATTATATCCACGAGCAGGTTCTCGTCCTTAAACATATGAACAGACCACGGAATATTTTGTATTTCCCCACAAACACTAACTTGATTTGCTCTTTTTTTTTTTTTGTTTTTGTTTTTTTGACAGGCAGAGTGGACAGTGAGAGAGAGAGACAGAGAGAGAAAGGTCTTCCTTTTTGCCGTTGGTTCACCCTCCAATGGCCGCCGCTGCAGCCGGCGCACCGCGCTGATCCGATGGCAGGAGCCAGGAGCCAGGTGCTTTTCCTGGTCTCCCATGGGGTGCAGGGCCCAAGCACCTGGGCCATCCTCCACTGCACTCCCTGGCCATAGCAGAGAGCTGGCCTGGAAGAGGGGCAACCGGGACAGAATCCGGCGCCCCAACCGGGACTAGAACCCGGTGTGCCGGCGCCGCAAGGTGGAGGATTAGCCTATTGAGCCACGGCGCCGGCTCTTGATTTGCTCTTTACTTTAAGGTCCATTATTTTCCTCTTTCATGGGTAATGATGCCAAAGAAAGGGGGAAAAAACCAAAGTCGTGCGTGGCATCACTGCACATTCTACCCAGAGACTCTCGCAAAGCTTGCGGTAGCTGCTTACAGTCGGGATGAACAAGTTCAACCAAACAGCTCTGGGCGGCCTGACACCAGCTCTGCTGGCTGAGCGTCTCCAAATTGGATGTTATCAAATATTTACTTAATTTTTGATCGATAAATGCAATTCTGCCCATTGAACCACTTATTTGGGGAGAATGTCACAGCTCCAAGCCAAGCTTTACTGGTGAAATTTGCAAGTAATTATTTGTAATGATATGCAAATTGTCATCAGGCAATTCACTGAAAAATTAAAGATAGAACAGCAAGATTAAAACACCAGGAAATAGACGCTATGAAAAACAAAACACTGCTTTTAAAACAACTCAGGAATCTGGGAAGATGAGTAAGATTCTTTCTTTGTTTGCTGACTTAAAAAAAGTTACAACAGGAACTGAGACTTGAGATACTTAAGGGGCCAGCACTGTGGTGCAGTGGGTTAACGCACTGGCCTGAAGCGCCGGCATCCCATATGAGTGCCGGTTCAAGACCCGGCTGCTCCACTTCACATGCGGCTCTCTGCTGTGGCCTGGGAAAGCAGTAGAAGATGGCCCAGGTTCTTGGGCCCCTGCACCCACTTGGGAGACCTGGAAGAAGCTCCTGGCTCCTGGCTTCGGATCAGCACAGCTCCGGCCACTGCAGTCCGTGAAAACCTCTCTCTTGAAAATGGTCCTGGCAGACCCTTCACCCCCGGGAGGCTTAAGCAGACTTCAGGAAGAGGCTCTCAGAGAGCAGTAGCTGGGCAGGCAGCAGAGGCCCAGGGCTCGCCCAGGGCCCACGGTAACCGGCTGTGCATCTGGGAGATCACGTAGCCCCCCTCAGCCTCCATTTCCCTATCTGCAAAACTGCTTGACTTGTACCTTCCTCCTGGAAATGTCATAAAAATCAAAGGAAACATGGATATTGAGGGAGGGGGAGGGGGTGTGGTTATCTCCTTCGAATTGTACCAATGAAATACGTGAAACCTGTTCTATTTATATTAACAAAAATGTTTAAAAATGCAAAAATAAATAAAAATCTGGATTTCAAAGGAAAGAAATGTTGGATAATATAAAATTTCCTATAGTCATTATTTATGTAAAGGAAAAAGTAAATCTTTACAGAAGAGAAAAAATATGTGTCCTTGGTAAAAACAAACCAAACAGCACAGAGCAGCACACGGGCGGGAAATGCGTCCAAAGAAAGCCCAGAATCCTTGCCTTGCCACGCAGCCTCCTGGTCCTCGTCTCCACAAGTGGTCACTGTCGATGGACACGTGCACCTGCCAAAGTATGTGTCATCCTTTTAAAAATACACACAGAAGCCGACCCCGTCCTTAGCTCTGACCCTGACCTCTTGTGGCTCAAGTATAAACCTTAGTGATCCCCCCACATTAACACGGTCTCTGTTTTCCTGGCTTTTTGTCTGAATCCTCTTACCTCGTTTTCCTAGGATGTGCAGGCCGTTACCTCCTCTTCCTGCTACGCACGGGACGAGCACAGGCCCCTGGCAGGTGGGGCACCCTCCACCTTCAGACGATGGCCTTCACGCTGAGCCCGGGGACCCGCAGGGCCCGGATCAGGAAGGCAGGCGGCCCGACCTCCTCGCCAGGTCTGGTGGCTGCTTCTGGCCCAGCGGCCCTAAGTGTTTGCTCAACACGCTCACTCACAGAGCCGCCGGGAAGGCCGTTACCTCCCTGTGGTTGCACACTCGGACCTGGAGCTGGGGCCACTTCCAGAGAGGAGGCTGGGCGTCGCGGCGTGGTCTAGACTGAACTCTCCAAGGGGCGTCGCGGCGGCGTCTACAGTGAATTCTCCGAGTAGTAAACCTACCGTTCGAAGCCTTGGCTTCCTGCGACTGTGCTACAGCCGGTGGGCAGTACGTCTGGGGGACACGGCGCTCACAGGCACAGGAACGAGAACCTGAAAGGCAGCCTAGGGAGAGGCCTCAGCTCCCTTTCCCCAGCCAGCAGGTGGACACGGACGCGAGTGGTGGCTCTGGGCGGCGGGTTCTCGAGTCTGGACCAAGCCCCGGAGGACTGCCAGCTCCGCACGTGTCCCACCGCACCTGGGGCTGACCCTGACCCTCCCCCCCCCAGTGACTTCAGAGTGCATCCTCTCTGCTGTGGTCTAGATGAACAGCACGCTGGGGTGCAGGGGAGAGGCACCTTGCTCACCTCTCACTCCTGCCCCCTGCTGGTGAGGGTATGCGTGTGGCAGGACGCTGGGCCTGACCCCGCACGGGTGAGATCAACACAGGTGAGCACTCAGTCACAGGGCCCGGAGGAGGGGACGCGGTGCCGCGCACCCAGACCAGGGGCACAGGAGGAGTGGACAGGCAGGGCTGTGGGAACAAGGCCTCCCAGAAGCAGGAGGTGAGGGGCCTCTGGTTCCCACAGGACTCGTTTCAATAATTATTCTTTAATTTTTATTTTCTTTATATGAGAGGTAGAGAAACAGAGACAGAGCTTTTCCACCTGCTGGCTCATTCCCAAAACGCCTGTAATGGCCGGGGCTGGGTCAGGGCAGAGTTGGGAGCCAGCAAAGCAATCCAGGTCTCCCACGTGAGCAGCAGGGACCAGCCCCTTGAACCATCACTCTCCTCCCTGGGTGCTGGGTGGACGTGAGCACGAAGCCGAGTGAGCACGGAGTCAGGACCTGATCCCAGGGACTCTTGATCAGGACGCGGGCTGCCCAAGGGGGTCTTGAGCACTGGGCCAAATGTGCACCCCATTCCAAAACTTCTGCAGGCTGGCAGGGAACTCAGCGTGAACCAGCACCCGGGGTTAAACAGGAAGGTCTCCCTGTGTGTGTGTGTGTGTGTGTGATCTCCCCGTGTGTGTGTGTGTGTGGTCTCCCCGTGTGTGTGTGTGTGTGTGTGTGGTCTCCCCGTGTGTGTGTGTGTGTGTGTGGTCTCCCTGTGTGTGTGTGTGTGTGTGTGTGGTCTCCCCATGTGTGTGTGTGTGTGTGTGTGTGTGTGTGTGGTCTCCCCGTGCTGCGAAGCGTCGGGCATCTGGGGAGGTCCCGTGTTGGCAGGCGTACAGAACAAAATTGATTAGGTTTGTGACTTGGAAGACCATACATGCCTCCATGTGTGACCTCATGCCCCCACCTGGCCACACCTGGGTGCCCACCTGCCCACCAGACAGTGTGACCACTCTGCTTTGAAAAGCATACAAAGGCAAGGAGAGGCCCACACCGCGCTCTGCCTCCACTCGGCCCCCGTGATAAGCCGTGGTAGCGCTCAGAACGCTCGCTGCACCTGGCCTTTGGCCTGCTTTCCGCTTGGGCTGGACCCAGCCTGATTCCCAGGCCTCCGCTCTCCTTAGACTCAGGCCCTCACTCTCCCGTGCATTTCTCTCACCGACTAAAACGTTTAAAACTCATCATGCTGCCTCGTTATTTGTGCCGGCAATCAGAATTCTGTGCTGAATAGTAGACAAGAACCCTCAATGCTCATTAACACTGCGAATCCATGACTAAGCACCCGGGATCGGATCATAAATGGCGCCCCATACTCCGATATTCCCCGGGGAAGCAGAGTGATGGCTTCTGGTCTCCCAGATGTTAGGGCAGCCCGTCTCACGGGGCCATAATTTCATTCCTTCCACATAACAGCGGCCACACTGGACAGTAGCTTGTTTGGCTGTTTCCTCTTCACCAGGGGACCCTCAGGGTGCAGCCCACCGATGGACATGGGGGCACTGATGGCGACTTCTGCACCCGGCAGCTCTAGGAGATGAGAGGCCCTGGCGCTCACACCCGGCTTTGTGGATGGGGCCTCCCCAAACGGCCCCTCGGCGCCTCCAGCTCTCCCCATGTGGCTGTAAACTTGGAGTTGACTGACGCCTGGGCACAGGCCACTGCTCCCAGGGAGATGGCCTCCACACCTGGTCCTGCTCCGGTGTGAACACAAAGCCGGTCAGTGCTGCGTCCTGCGGCGGGGTCAGCCCACAGCTTTGGCGACTGTCCGCAGATGCTGTCTCTCGCCCGGGACGTGCATCCTGGTGGATGGACACCCCAGGGCGTCTCGGGCTGCGGGAGGCGTGCGAGGGGAGTCGCCTGTCCTGACACACCCCTCAGGCGTGATCTCGGGGGCACACGGGCAGCTCCGTGTTCTTCCACGTTGGAGAGAGCTGTGTGAAGTCATTCCCACGCGATCCCTGCTGACCCTGCCGGGCAAGCTTCAGTGAGGCTGGAGGGGGGGAGAGCCCCCAGCCCCAGGAGTGGGAGCCTGGAGGCAGCCGCCCTGCCACCCTGCACAGGGCTCTCGCTGCAGGCACCTGGCCCTGTGGTTTGCCTGACAACAGTGTCACCTGTCTTAGCTACCAACTCCATTATTATTTGCCCAGTCCTGCTTTCTTTAAATTGACCCACCATCTAGTGATGTGTTTATTTTGGGGCCAATGCTGTGGCAGAGCAGGTAAAGCCACTGCCTGCAGCGCTGGCTTCCCACACGGGCATCAGTTTATGTTCCAGCTGCTCCACTTCCGATCCAGCTCCCTGCTAGTGGCCTGGGGAAAGCAGTAGAAGATGGCCCGAGTGCTTGGCCCTCTGCCTCCCACCTGGGAGACCCAGATGAAGCTCCTGGTTCCTGGCTTCCACCTGGCCCAGCTCTGATCATTGTGGCCACTTGGGGAGTTGAACCAGAGGATGAAAGATCTCTCTCTCTCTCTCTCTCTCTCTCTCCAACTCTGTAACACAAATAAATAAATTCTTTAAAAAGATACGTGCATTTGGGCCGGCGCCGTGGCTCACTTGGTTAATCCTCCACCTGCGGTGCCGACATCCCATATGAGCACCGGATTCTGTCCTGGTTGCCCCTCTTCCAGTCCAGCTCTCTGCTGTGGCCCAGGAGGGCAGTGGAGGATGGCCCAAGTGCTTGGGCCCTGCACCCCATGGGAGACCAGGAGGAAGCACCTGGCTCCTGGCTTCAGATAAGCGTGGTGCGCTGGCCACGGCAGCCATTTGGAGGGTGAACCAATGGAAGGAAGACCTTTCTCTTTGTCTCTCTCTCTCTCACTGTCTAACTCTGTCAAATAAATAAATAAAAAATGATATGTGTATTTAAAGAGAATGTATATTAGTAGTGGATCAAAACTAATATCAAATATCATAAATCAAAGGTATCGAAAGTGCAAACATAAAGTAAGTGAGATTATGTAGCTGACGTGTAGTCAAACAGAATATTATTCTGGTTACCAGACTAACAAGTGTTAGGAGGGAGGTGTAAGCTAATACCAACAGAGATGTCTTTTTAGGAGGTTGACGTATGTTTTCCATATTGAAATGAGTCATTATAATGTTCAGTCTTCAGCTGATAAGAATACAGGCAGGCCGGCACAGTGACTCAATAGGCTAATCCTCTGCCTTCGGCGCCGGCACACCGGGTTCTAATCCCGGTCGGGGCGCCGGATTCTGTCCTGGTTGCCCCTCTTCCAGGCCAGCTCTCTGCTGTGGCCAGGGAGTGCAATGGAGGATGGCCCAAGTGCTCTGGGCCCTGCACCCCATGGGAGACCAGGAGAAGCACCTGGCTCCTGCCTTCGGATCAGCACGATGCGCCAGCCGCAGCAGCCATTGGAGGGTGAACCAACGGCAAAGGAAGACCTTTCTCTCTGTCTCTCTCTCTCACTGTCTACTCTGCCTGTCCACAAAAAAAAAAAAAAAAAAAAAAAAAAAAGAATATAGGCAATGTGAATCTAAACATCACACACACTGAGGTGTCCCAAGTTTAAGTCGTGAGTGAGTAAAGGTGTGAGCGTTTGGGAGCAGGGGGGCCCATGGCAAACTGGAGCTGACATGGAGCCTCACGGTGCCCCTGCCCTCCGCTGCAAAGGAGGTCCACAGAGCCAAGGAATCCGCCCCTCCTGTTTTTATCCTGAAGCTACACAGCCTGCCAGCTGGCGATCTCATTCATGAAGGATCAATTACTTCAGCGCTAACACAGTAGGCGTGGACTGTAGCAAGTGGGTCGATCCCTTTGTAGTGCAAATCCAAGAGCTGTAGCTGCAAGTGTAGACATGGACTAGCAGCTCTGCAGGGACCGCTGTATTGACAAACGGGTAGCAGCGCTGTAAAGATCTGAGGGAATCATTTGTTCATCCAAAGTGGAAATTGTACTACTGGGCTTTTTATGCAAAACGAACCCTGGAAACTGTTTAATGAATGTGTCAGGAAGAGAGCAGAGGCTGCCTCTGGACACAAATATCAGTCCAGGTTCTAGAGAAAGACCACCCGGGCCAAGCAGGCCTGCAGCGAGATGTGCCCATGTATCTTTACCTGTGCCTGTACCTCCCCAAAGATAGAACGATGAGAGAGAGAGAGAGAGAGAGAGAGAAGTAGAGAGAGGAGGAGGGGGAGAGAGAAGGAGAGAGAGAGAAGGAGGGAGAGAGAGAAGGAGAGAGAGAGAAGGAGGGAGAGAGAGAAGGAGAGAGAGAAGGAGGGGGAGAGAGAGAAGGAGGGAGAGAGAGGAAGGAGGAGAGAGAAGGAGAGAGAGAAGGAGGGGGAGAGAGAGAAGGAGGGAGAAAGAGGAAGGAGGAGAGAGAAGGAGGGGGGAGGAGAGAGAGAGAGAAAGAGAAGGAGAGAGAGAAGGAGGGGGAGAGAGAAGGAGAGAGATAGAAGGAGGGGGGAGAGAGAAGGAGGAGAGAGAGAGAAGGAGGGGGAGAGAGAAGGAAGGAGAGAGAGAAGGAGGGGGAGAGAGGGAGGGGGGAGATAGAGGGAGGAGGGAGAGAGAGAAGGAGAGAGAGAAGGAGGGGGAGAGAGAGAGGGAGGGGGGAGATAGAGGGAGGAGGGAGAGAGAGAAGGAGAGAGAGAGAAGGAGGGGGAGAGAGAGAAGGAGGGGGAGAGAGAGAAGGAGGGGGAGAGAGAGAAGGAGGGGGGAGAGAGAAGGAGGGGAGAGAGAAGGAGAGAGAGAGAGAAGTAGGGAGAGAGAGAGGGAGGGGGAGAGAGAGAAGGAGGGGGAGAGAGAGAAGGAGGGAGAGAGAGGGAGGGGGAGAGAGGAGGGGGAGAGAGAGAAGGAGGGAGAGAGAGAAGGAAGGGGGAGAGAGAAGGAGGGGGAGAGAGAAGGAGGGGGAGAGAGAGAAGGAGGGAGAGAGAGGGAGGGGGGAGGAGAGAGAGAGAGACTTTGAGAAAAAAGTGCACGTGTTACGTGGCTCCAGTGCATCCACTAGCTACTCTGTTTGGTGAATGGGGACCGATGGAGAAATTCGACCCTGACCTCTGTCTCCTGTCCACGAGCACCCTAAGCACCCGCGCATCTCACGAGCTGCTTGGAGACTCAGGACTTCGCGTCATCTGTCACTTAAAAGTCAGCCAGCAACCTCACCTGACTTCCATGAGAGCGGCAGCCGTCTGCCTCAGCGCTGACAGGGGTCACCCAGACCAACCCAGAGCCTGTGAGAGAGAAAGGCCCTGCCCAGGCCTCCTACAGGAGTGACCAGCTGGTCACTAAGTGTGGAAGAGAGCAGGGAAATGCGCGCAAGCAGCTCACAGCAGGCCCCCAGGAAGGGAGCAGCTGATGAGTGTGAGGCTGTGAGCTCCAACGCTGTGGGACCCCGCAAGCAGCCGAACCGCACCAGCCTGAAGCTGCACTTCTAGGAGCAAGACTGTCCCCAGTACTGCACGGCTGCAGTGTCTTACAGTTCAAACAGACGGGCAGGTGCTTGGCCTAGCGTACAGACCCACACGGGGGTGCCTGGATCCACACCCGGCTTCCTTCCGGTGCAACCGGGGAGACAGCGGTCATGGTCGAGGCATCCGGTGCCGGCAGCCTGCATCCGAGATGGAGATCGAATCTGACTTGGCCCTGGCCCCTCCCCAGCGGTGCCGGGAACTTGGGGAGTGAAGCAGCAGATGGGAAATCTCATCGTGTCTGCCCTCTCCCCTCCCCGCCCCCCGGCCTCCCCAATAACGACTTATAAAGCAGCTCAAATATAGGAACGGGAGGAAGATCAGCGTAAAACCGGCCTGACTTCCCACCGCACGTTTCCAGCAGCCAGCTCTCTGTATTTTCTGGACGTTCTCATGATTCTCCCTCAGCCCGGCGTGCGCGCATCTCCTGTAGTTACTACCATGGCTCCTGCCTCTAAGGTGGGCGTTTTCACTCAAGCCAGGAACAAGACACGCTTTAGGTGCTCATTAAATCACCACGAACTTCTGGGATGGGACCTCGCCTAGCAGGACGCCACGACGGCTGCTCTCTGAGACCGAGGGTCTCACGGCTAGGGCAGAGCTAGGACTGTAAGATAGGACGGGGCCTCGTGACGGCGGCACAGCTGTCCTTCCCGCCCATGACCTGCTCGTGTTCGAAGAGGGGTCTGGGGGCGGGACCATAGTGGGAGCTGCGCAGGGTCAAGAGGCAGGTAAAATTCTCCAGCGCGAGGACAGACGGGGCCCGGAGTGCCGGGGACCCAGACCTCGGAAAAGCTAAGGTTGAGGGCCCTGCGCTAGAAGGCGGTGAGAGATCTGGGCCACGTTTGGTCCACGGGACAACATGGCAAAGTCGTTGAGGGCTCAGGCACAGCGCGTCCAGGGAAGGCACTCACCCGGCCCAGGAAGAGCCTGGGTGCCACGCTTCGGAGTAAGGCGCATGTCTCTAGGGTACACGGCGAGAGGGAAAACCAGGAGTCAGACTGGGCCGGCGAGCTGAGGGGGCAGAAGTGCCCTGACAGAGGAGCCTCTCCAGGCCTCCGGGCGGCTTCGCAGCAGAATCACAGCTACTCACGCCTGCAGTCACCGTGTCCGGGGCCCGGAGCGGCGCCTGCCCTGGACTCTGCGTCATCACTGTTTGGAAGCCAAAGTGTTAGGTAGGAAGTCAGAAATGAGCTTATGTATGTGTGACAAAGGCCTAAGGAGGCATCTACAGTGGTACCTCAAAGTCATCCCGGTAAACTTCCAGGCGCAGCCCGGCATCTGCACTCAAAGTCCCGCCCGGATCCTGACGACCTCCCAGGGGGTCCTGCCCCTTCTACCTGGCCTGATAACCATCCTTCCTCTAAGGCGGGTCGACGCCAGCCGGGCTTCCCCTGTCTGATAACTCGGGGGGGGGGGGGACTCAGAAAGAAATTTTTCACATTTATATCCAACAAGTCCTTTGTTCTGGGAGGAGGAGAAGGAGAGGGGGAGGGAAGGCAAGACCCACCCCCTTAGAAGTCCCAGCCTACATGTGCACTGCGCACTCTCTCTCAGGTCCTGTCTGGAGAGGTGCCCGTCCATTCTTACAGATGTCCCCACCCTGATGCACCGTGCTGTATTGCTTTCCCCTGCTCTCTGTCTCAGGCCTGAATTCTTTCTTGCAGGAAGACAAGGACCCTTTGTTTCTCCAGTAACAAAAGTAGTCACGGAGTGCTCCCACGGTCTTTCTCCTACGACGTTACCACCCAGCCCTGCAGCACAGCACGGCAAACTCTCCACCTAACCAGGGGCCAGAGAAACCCGGGCTGCCGGATGCTGCCTTATTTAATGACAGCATGTTCTCCGTGAACTACACAACAGAGGAAGACATAAACGACCCGTAGGTTTAGAAACAAAACTATCTACCAGCAGGGCGTATCTTCGAGGCGGTCCTACGTCTCCCTTTGAACATCCTAAAAGGTGATGTTTGTACCTCACAGATGGACTGTGCTCTTTCCAGAGTTCATGTTCGTCACACACATTATCACCCTGAGAAATGTGCACTATTTATTCAGAATCCAGTGGGAAATTTCGCTCAGGTTTGTCGTAAAATTGGGTTTACATAAGTGCTGAAACACTCAGCTAAATGCTGTTCGGAATAAATCAAATATCATCCCTACAGTTAGCAATGCTTCGTGCACCCTGGAGCAGGTGTTGACAGGATAGACCTCGTGTTGCATGCTCTTACTTATTTAATTTATTTGAAAGGGAGCGAGAAAGAGGGATGGTTCCTTCACTGACTGCTCACAGGAGCCAGGGCCGGGCCAGGCTGAAGCCAGGAGCTTGGAGCTCAATCCAGGTCTCCCCCACGCATGGCAGGGACCCGTTGACTTGAGCCATCACTGCTGCTTCCCAAGGTGCAGGACAGTCAGGACCCAAACCCAGGCACCTCGACACGGCCAGATGCAAACAGAGCAATATTTTACCAATGGGTTCGCTGAGGGCTCACTGGGCACCAGGCACCAGGGTGCATTGCAAGTCCCATCCAATGAGACTGCTGTAGCTCTCACTTACAATCGCCCTTGGTCTGCAGGAGCCAGTGCACCGGTGGAGCTGCCTGTCCCACAGTTTCCTCCACTCGCAGGACCCAGCACTTCCAGAGTTCTCGGGGAGCCACCTGTCGCACAGTCCAGGCTGCCTCTGCTCCATTGCTCCAGCTCAGCCGGATCGCTGGCCTCATCTGAGTTCTGAGTGACCACCGGGCTCTCCTCTCTGCTGTTTCCCAAGGCATCCTGTGAGGCTCAGAAGAAAGAGCCCTGCACCACCCGTGCAGGATGTCGGTCATCTGCTGGGGCAAATCCTGTAGCCGGAACCCGCCGTCAAGCGGAGGAAGCCACTGCCCTGGTGTTCTGCTGCTGTCACCGGAGGAAAAGGCCGTGGAAGCCAAGCCGTGGGGTTCTTGTCTTCATTCAAGAAGGAATTCAGGCATGAGACAGAGAGCAGAGGGATCAGGCTTTCTTGGGGACAGGGCATCCGTCAGGGTGGAAAGGACGGAGAGAGAGCACCCAGTCGCTCGGACTGGGGGAGAGCGAGGTGACGTGGTTGAGGGGAGGCCAGGCGGGCGGCTCCGCAGAGAGGCGGAGGGCTGAGCGTGCAGTCTGTTTGGACTCCTTAGGTTGTTTTTTTCTTTTAAAGATTTATTTATTTATTTGAAAGGCAGAGCTATAGAGAGAAGGAAAAGCAGAGAGGGAGAGAGAGAGGTCTTCCATCCACTGGTTCACTCCCTAAGAGGCAGCAACGGCTGGAGCTGAGCTGATTCAAAGCCAGGAGCTTCCTCCAGGTCTCCCACACAGGTGCAGGGGCCCAAGGACTTGAGCCATCTTCCACTGCTTTGCCAGGCCACAGCAGAGAGCTGGATCAGAAGTGGAGCAGTGGGGCTCGAACCAGTGCCCATATGGGATGCCGGCACTGCAGGGAGTGGCTTTACCCACTATGCCACAGTGCTGGCCCCTGAACTCCCTAGGTTATTAAGAGAGTCTGTTTACCCACCTCCCCCTTCCTCCAGGACAAAGAATGGAGAGTCCTGGTGGAAGGGTTTAGTGGGTGAAAATTAGCAAATTCCTCCCCAGATTTGCTGGTGCCAGGGCAGAGTACGGGGCTTCCCTTAGGGGGTCTGGGAAGGTTTTATTGCCTGGTGTATCAGGTCAGGTAACCCCTTTGGTCCTGAGAAAGAATTCTCCTGGAAGCTGTCCTTGGGGGAAGGGCTGGGACCGCCTGGGAGGGTGCCAGGGTCAGGCAGGACTTTGAAGTGGGAGATGCTGGCTCCTGGAGCTCCCGCAGTGGGTGCTGGTCCTCCGGCCCCTCTCACACACGCAGGCTCAATTTCTGACTTGCTACCTCAGAGTGCGACCAGTGAACTCGGAGTTGTCTGCTTCTGCTGCTTGGTGCTTTCATTGCTCTTAGTGTTCTGTGGGCTCCAGTGCAGATCAAAGCAAGAGCGGTTTCCCTGGATCCTTAGCGACCTCGCCCGGAGCTCCGGGCCCTCGAATCGGCAGCTCCAGGTTTTCTGCTCGGTTTTCTCCGCCGATCGGGTCCTTGAAGACCAGAAGGAAGCTAGTGCAGTGCTAGGAAGGCAGGAGCAGGTCGGGCAGCCCGGGGTCAGGCGGAGTGGCTCCCAGAGACCAATGATAGCCCGGCTCCCCTCCCCCACGCCCCCCCACAGGTGGCTGCTGGCTGGGTGGGGGGGCAGGCAATGAAGCTCTCAACTTGGATTGTGCGCTAATCCCCCCAGAAGAACGGAATATTTTAGTTAAAGGTGATTGCACAAAAAACTCTCAGAACATGTTCACGTCCTCTTCCCTCCCGCTCCCTCGCCGACCCCCACCTCCAGTCCATGTGCATTGATTGCCTCACCTCCTTTCCACCCCATCTGCCAGCAGTGGGAGCAGAAGCAGGAGACGAAGCATCCCAGGGTGCTGTCGCTCCGTAATGTGCCCTCATTGCTGATATTAATTTTATTTGATTTTCTCTTCGTGCATAAGCAATTCAGTCTTCTCTAGGAAAAATGAGATAATCCGGATTTCATAGATTCAGCCACACCTGCTGCTGCTCCCTGCCTTGCTCTTCTGCACGGGGGATCCTGTGAGGGAACTTCAGAACATTCTTGGAGAATGGAATTAAAAGACAGGTTTACGTTGATGCAAAAAAAAAACAGCTTGGAAATCTGCACATACAACGGCTGTTCCAAATGTTCATGGAAATGATTTTATGAGAGGCTGTGCGTGTGCCGCTGGCCATCACCTGCCCTAACTCCTGCGCCTCTGGCCGCCTCTCCTGCCTTTGAGGGGACAACCAGCATCCGGTCATTATCATCCTGACCCCGAGTTGTATCAAAATGCTTTTGCTGTTTTGCTTTCTGTACGTCCTGGCTGCAGTACTGGTGGTGGAGTCTGCTATGAAATGGATCACCTCTGGGGCCAGCATTGTGGTGCAGGGACTTAAGCTGCCACCTGCAACATCAGCATTCAATGGGGCGCTGGTTCAAGTCCTGGCCACTCCACTTCAATCCAGCTCCCTGCTAATGCTCCTGGGAAAGCAGCGGAAGATGGCTCAAGTCCTTCGGTCCCTGCCACCCACGTGGGAGACTTGGAAGAAGCTCCTGGCTCCTGGCATCGGCCTGGCACAACCCCCACTGTTGTGGCCATTTGGGGAGTGAACCATTGGTTGGAAGACCTCTCTCTCTGTCTCTCTGTCTCTCCCTCTCTCTCTCTCTCCCTCTCTCTCTGCAATTCAAATAAATAAAAACAAATCTTTATGCAATGGATCATCTCTGCTTCTGCACTTATTTACTTATTGCTGGACTTCAACCCTGGTCTCCCCACCACACCCGACACCCCGCCATCTGTAGGACCTACTGTGTGCAGTCATGCACTTTGTATTACTGTATCAGAAATCCACTAATTTTCTTTGTATTTTTATACTGTTAGGCACTTATAATTACAACTGTTCCTAAGGTCTGGAATAAACCTAATCTTACTAGAAGACGAACAAAAAAAAGCTATGCATGGATTTCAAAACCCTTCACACCAACATTTGCTCATATTTTAGTTCCATTTGCCACATACTTTGTGGGAAGACCTTCCTTCCCCCTCACCTTCCTGAGTCAGCACACGCGTGTGCTTGTGTGTGTGCCGTGGGCCCCAGGACTCTCTGTCACTCCGTGAAGAAACTCTCGAAGGGAAAGCGTGTTTCCCACGGCGACTTTTCCTTCAGTCACGTTGCTAAGGCATGGTCCAGGCATCCAGGGACCGGCAGCTCTGCCAGCCCGGTTCCCGGAAGGAAGGTGATGTGGGATGCAGAGACCCTGCCTCCTCACCTCCCACCTGCCGGCTCTCAGTTCTTATGGAACAAACCTGTGAACACCGGGTTCCTCGGAGGGAAGCTATCCATGAGCTCTGCAGTGAGGGCTGGCTCCAGGGAAGGTCCATCGCCTTTCGCCCTGGCCAGTGATCTGACGACCCTGGGAACTTATCTGTGTTTGATGAAAATTTATCAAGCCTGCCACTTCAATTAAAATGCAGAAGTCCTGAGCTAAATTAATAGGACTGAGAAGCACACACACGTACAGTATGCACACACGTGCACACACATGTGCACACGCATACGGACAGGCCTTCTAGAAAGTAACAACGCAGAGGCTGCCTTTGCTCAGAGCCATGGGAAATACTTCATCCACTGGAGATTTAGGGAAGCGGCATTCCTCGTGGCTCTAGACCAGCAGGCTTTGAAGACGCCCGGCTTGCTGGCCTGAGTCGTGAAGAGGTGAGATGGCGTGGGTGAGCATCCCCAGCAGCCTTTGGTGAACAGGCTGGTGTCTCCCAGATGTCAAAGGAGCATCCCGTGGGTGCACAGGGTGCCACCCTGCTTTTCCTCAAATGCCCTGAATTCCACTGGGTGCAGAAGGAGCTTCATCACTGATCCCCATGGCATATCCCAGCGTTTCTCATCTCTGCCTACACTCAGCACTGACCTACAGCGTCCGTCTCTGAGCCCCTGCCGTGGCTGGGAAGCAGATGTGAGCATGTGAGAAGCTGGACAACCAGCCTACTCCGGAGCAGGGCTGGTGTCCTCTACGAGTGTTGGACTGTTGCTGGTGTCCCCTATGAGTGTTGGACTGTTGCTGGTGTCCCCTACGAGTGTTGGGTTGTTGCTGCTGTCCTCTATGAGTGTTGGACTGTCACTGGTGTCCTCTACAAGTGTTGGGCTGTTGCTGGCTGTCCTCTACGAGTGTTGGACTGTCACTGGCTGTCCTCTATGAGTGTTGGGCTGTTGCTGGTGTCCTCTACGAGTGTTGGACTGTCACTGGCTGTCCTCTACAAGTGTTGGGCTGTTGCTGGCTGTCCTCTACGAGTGTTGGACTGTCACTGGCTGTCCTCTATGAGTGTTGGACTGTTGCTGGTGTCCTCTACGAGTGTTGGACTGTCACTGGCTGTCCTCTACAAGTGTTAGGCTGTTGCTGGCTGTCCCCTACGATTGTTGGGCTGTCACTGGTGTCCTCTACGATTGTTGGGCTGTCACTGGTGTCCTCTATGAGTGTTGGGCTATTGCTGGCTGTCCTCTACAAGTGTTGGACTGTTGCTGGCTGTCCTCTATGAGTGTTGGGTTGTTGCTGGCTGTCCTCTATGATTGTTGGGCTGTCACTGGTGTCCTCTATGAGTGTTGGACTGTTGTGTTGATTTCCTTGGTTAAAAGCTGAGTCATGAAAAACGAGTAACACGGAAGGAAGTGGCATTGGGACACAGGGACGTGGAGCTAAAAAATTTGAAATGTGTTTTGCATAAAATGAAATCTGCGCTGGCCTGGGACAAGTTGGGAGGTGTAAGAACACTTGCACACAGCACACGATGAGCCGGGGGTCTTGCTCAAACCTGCACTGCTGTCCTCTGAAGGGAGTCTCAACCCAAGATTCCGTACGGGAAGCGTAGAGTTGCAGGCCACGTCTCAGATGGAGAAATCAGCTCCCCCCAGGACCTCCTGCAGTTCTAAGAAGGAAATGCAGTCGGTCTGCTGAGGAGACCCGGCACTCCCATGCTCGAGGAAGCGCTACTCGCAACAGCCAAGACAGAACCAACCCAAGTGCCCATCAGCAGGTGAGTGGACGAAGGAAACGCGGTGCTTGTACACAGCGCAACGCTCTCCAGCCATCAAAGGGCTGAAACCCTGAAATCCACAACAGCGTGGAAGAGTCTGGCGGACATTATGTGACGTGACATAAACCAGGCAAGGAAACAATAGACTGCATGGCATGGCTCCAATGTGGAAGCCAAAAGTGTCCATCTCACAGAAGTGGAGGGAGAATGATGGTCCCTGGAGGCTGGAGGAGGAGGGTGGAGGTGGGGAGAGGCTGGTCAGCAGGGGTGATGTCGGAGGGACAGCAGGTGCTCTGTTGCAGTCCGAAGACTGCAGCTGACAACGATGTCTGGTGCATCTCAAGGAGCTGGAAGAGAGGACTTTGAATATTGTCACAACCAAGGTATGATAAATGCTTAGATGATGGATGTGCTAATTTACCCTGATTATATCATCATGCAAGGTATGCATGCATCCAACGTCACATTAAACTCCACAAATGTGTGCCAATAAAATAAAAATAAAATCAGTCCCCAGAGCACATCCCAGACATCAACTTTGGAGGACCATTGCTGTAAGAAGGGACAAAAATCACAACTTGAAAGATGAAGAACTAGTGGAAACTAGTCCACGTCCTCACCTGACTCACGGATCTGAGCACGGAGATTTGCACGTCCCCAGGTCAGTCGTGCTATGCTCACAGCACTACTGACCCAGCGCCTGACTGGCACACCAGGACTTCCGTTCCCCGTCACCTGTCAAAGCTTGCCTCTGAGAGATGCTAAGGCGTCTCCTGCCACGGCTAATGCCTCAGAAAGCTCAAAGATCTTCACTGGGGTTTGTTTATATTTCAAGAAGCACCGGACACTCTCCCAAGTTGTATTTCAGGTTTTCAGTTCAACAAGCCAGTGAGAAATGCCATCCCCAGCCACGCTGAACTGGTCCAGACAATACTGCAAGAGCCATGTCCCATGTCCGTGCAGATGGATCAGAAAGTGCCCAGAGGTCACCCATCTGCACCGTCGCACTGAGAACTGCGCCCCTCCAGGAGCTCAGCCTCATTACCTACGATAATGCAACCTCTGCTGAGCTCGGCCGCGTGCACTCCGACGAAGCTTCACGCGGGGAGACAGAGCCCCCTCTCCGTATTCTTTTTTCCCTTTCCCCTGCTGGAGCACCGTGGCTTGGAAATGATTCCCCACGTTCTCCTTATTTGCAGCAAATAAATCTACTGGGTTTGCTTTATCGACTGATGGATAAATTGCCCAAACATGTTCTCATGACTCATTAGCTACAAAGACTCCAACTTAGTATTAAATAAGGAAAAGGGAGCCACATGCTACCGACGAGACCAAGATTTGAACCTGGGGCTTTAGCTACACAGGTAGGTGTGACTCGGGGACTCCCGTTTAAGACGGCAAAAATGGAGACCTCTTCAGAAGCCTGGCGGGGCTGTTTCTGTTTCGGGAATGGCCGTCGCCTCTGTGGTGATGGCGAAGTCATTCCAGTGGCTTTCAGAGCAGGGGAGGGTGGACGTGAGTGACAGGTCTGTTATGAAACCTTCAAAATGAGAACGTGGCAGCTCGCACAGAGGCGTCACGTGGGTCTCCTACATCGGTGCAAATACTTTTGCTTTGCAAAAGGAGATACAAACGTGTGTTTCACAGTCAAATGCAGGAAGTGGGTTCCATAGCATGAACGCTCTGAGCATCGCTGGGCTGCTTCAGCTGCCGAAGTCCCCGTGGGCATCTGTGGGTAAATACACGACCACGCAGGTCTCTGCTGTTTGCACCGACGACTCGCTCCCAAGGGCTACCCAGTGCTTGGAAGAGTTCTGAACAGCCCAGCTAAGTCTTATTTACTTGGAGGCCCGCTTGATTAATTCTCCCTCCCTCCACAAAGCAGCACAAACCATGTGTCCTGTGCTTGGGGCCTGTGTGGATAAACCGTGTGTGTCCTGTGCTTGGGGCCTGCGTGGCCCCTGACAAGAGGGCGGCACCTGCCACACACAGGGTCCAGGCCCCTTCGCGGATCACAGGGCGAGACCCTGAAAGTGACCTTAGGGGGCCCCTAAGGTGCAGGTGGTGCAGGCAGGACCAGACAGAAAGACTCCTGCTGCAGACAGCACCTCATTCCCGGCAAGCCTCATCACAAGTCCAGGATCCAAAGGCCTCATGCTTTGCATTTCAATTATTGATTGTTACTGAGTTGCAGCTTCCTATTCACAGAAAATTCCCCCTTTTGTGGCAACCTTTGAGAGTAATTACAAGACACAAAACCCAATGAATGAATCATCACAATATGTTTAATTAAATATTACCAGGTCTAGACACGGGAGAGGATTTTCATTATTCAGGGACACAAGTGGGCAGAGATTTCAATTACGTCCAGTATCTCTCACTTTCAACATTAAAAAAGCACAATGGAAATAAAAATGGAATTCATCATATTGATGTAATTTTGAGAGCAACTCATCTGCTTTATCATAACTAATAGAATTTTAGAGTTAGCAATTAAAAGTATTAAAAAAAACTTAAACTTGTAGGTAACTAAACCTAACCATGGTGGGAAAATGTGCTTACATTGGTCATGAAAAGAGGCAAAGTCGCTTTAAAACTGTGAAGGAGGCCGGCGCCGCGGCTCACCAGGCTAATCCTCCGCCTGCGGCAACGGCACAATAGGTTCTAGTTCCAGTCGGGGCACCGGATTCTGTCCTGGTTGTTCCTCTTCCAGTCCAGCTCTCTGCTGTGGCCCAGGAAGGCAGTGGAGGATGGCCCAGGTGCTTGGGCCCTGCACCCCATGGGAGACCAGGAGAAGCACCTGGCTCCTGGCTTCAGATTGGCGCAGTAATGGCTGTAGCGGCTATTTGGGGGGTGAACCAACAGAAGGAAGACCTTTCTCTCTGTCTCTCTCTCTCACTGTCTAACTCTGCCTGTCAAAAAAAAAAACAAAACAAAACAAAACAAAACAAAAAAAAAAACACTGTGAAGGAGACAAAAACACGCAGCCACTGAATCCTGTTCGCGGGGTGGGCAGCTGCGTCATTGCTAGGAAGGAGAGGGACAGTGACCCAGGGTCGCTGGCTGGAGAACGCACGGCCGGCAGGGTGTCACTCAGCCCTGGGGAGGGAGTCAGTGGTGACGCTGAGGCAGCGGGGGAAGCCCCCACACACCCTGCCAAGCGATCAAAGCCAGGGCCAAGGCCACCCACTGTGCAGGGCCCCTGTGAGAAATAGAAGTACACAAACCCGCAGAGAGGGATGGTCCGAGGAGGGGTTAGGATTTGAGACAAACGCTAAGGAGGCTGGGGTTTCTTCCCCAGGTGTGCTCTTGGTTGTAGGACTTCCTAAATCTACTAAAACCCATCGAATTCTGCACATTCATAGGGGGATTGTATGGGGCCCTAGGTTCACCCCAGTGAGCTCATTTCAGCCTTGAATGGAAGACAAAGACCACTCAGAAAGCCACAGACAGCTTCAGGAAAAGCTCATTTACTTAGTTTTAGCAAAAACTAAATCCAACTGTATCTCTCTGTGCTTACTGAAAATGAAATAAAGCTTTGTATTCAAAAAAAGTCAGACATGTAAACATCGTTCATGTTCACGGGGTCCAGGGTGATGCTTGATCCGTGCCTCCTCTGTGTCGCATCTGTCTCGGCAGACAGTCAGCATTGCTGCCGGTGAAAGTCACCCCGAATACTACCTCCGTGATCGTGCGCGTCTCCTAGAGAGAGATCTCGGCTTACTGGTGTGATTGGCATTGTCGGTGCGCCTTCCCCGATGTTTCCTTTTCATTTTTCCTGTTGCCAAGGATTGCCTTTCTGCCCATTCTCTTTCTGCGGCTTTGCCGTGGGCGCTGGGGCGCGCTGGCTTCCACAGGTGCAGAGCCGAGGGCCCACGCCCACGCTCAGAGGCCCTGGGTTCCTGAAAGCATCCCGGCCATTTTGCAACACATCAGCAGTTGAGAAAAACTTGATTCTGAGCTGTACCAAAAAACAATATCGTTGATGAGTAATAATTGTAATCGCCTAGCACTTCATACAAACCACTATTAGCTGGATTCTATTATTATGCCCACTTAAGTGGAATAATGTAGTTTAAATTAATTTTTGAAAATTAAAACATTAATTGTAATTCCCTCTTAGCTTATTAAAAATATTTTAAAATAAAATTCATTTTTAACACTCTGCTTGTTAATGCAATTAAATTGGAAATCATCTTAGTGGTTTTTCTTAATCAGTAAAATTGCTTTCAGCAATGACGATCTGATGGTCATAGAAGCCGATTGTTTATCATTGAAAGCCAAATGGTCCATCTGCGTAGTCAGCCTCTGGGGGTCTGTGCTCGGGCTTCCGTGTTGTGTGTTTGTGGCCTTTCTAACCGGCCTGATGACAGCCCACCCCGGCCCTGGCCGCACCTCCTGCCGCCCCCACCTGCTCCGATGCTCCAGTCCTCACTCTCCTGTGTTCACTGTTGCATTCCTAGCATTTCCATGAGACCTCTTTGTTTACTTCTTTGGTTCTTGGAGCGGCAGAGAGATAGAGACCACCAGACACAGCTGGATGGACCTCCCACGCACTGGTTCACTCCCCAGATGCCCACAGCAGCCGGGGCTGGGCCAGGCCGGAGTCGTGGGTCTCCCCCGTGGGTGGCAGGGACCCAAGTCCCGAGCTGTGGCTGCTGCCCCCCAGCGTGCACATCAGCAGGGAGCTGGAACTGGAGCGGAGCTGGGGCTTGCACCCGGGCGCTTTGTCCTGGGATCAGGTGTCCACGCAGCCTCTCGGCCCTGACGCCAGATCCCTGCCCCGCCCGTGCTGTTGCCCAGCCCTTCCTCTGTCGTAGGTGCTGGATGGGACTTCCCAGGAGGCCAGCAGTGGGAGACCCCAGTAATCCGGTGTCAGACAGGTTCCAGGCCCAAGCAACCCCCAGCTGGCTATGCAAAGGAGCTGGAGACGGCGGCCAACGCCCCATGCACTCTGGGAAGCAGAGCAGAGGCCACACGCGGTGGGGGCAGGGAGTGATCAACACTAAGGCCTTGGGGAGGGAACGTGATAAGACTCTCTGATATTTCTTTACTAGATTGAAAGATTCCCAGGGAATGATAGGTTCATAGAAAACTAATAAAATGAAAGAGAATAATTCCAAGATAAAAGTGTACAAAGCTATCATTGTGAAATAATCAGTCCACATTAGAATTTTTATTCAATCTGTGTAAGAATTCAGAAAAGAATAAGGGAAAGAGAAATCTGTGGGAAGGAAGAATAATGCAAATTTCTAATTTTTAAAATAAAAATTCAGTAGATCTTGTGTACGGTGGGAAAAGAGAACGGGATTAGAGAATCTAGGAAAACGCAGCCGAGAGAGGAAGCCCTTACCTCGGGGATTGGTCTCAGAGCAGGAAAAGGACTCTTAAGCCTCAGCGTTGTAGGACTATTTGATGCATTACGATTAAAAAAAAACCTTTCATTAAAATGAGACACAGAAGGAGTTAATCTCTGCAAAGTCCTGGGCCTGGGTGAGGACTTGAGCTATGTCAGCTCCCTTTTTATCTCCGTGTAATGAAAACCTTAGCACTCGCAGCTGGCTTCAGAATCAGAGTCCATTTTTGAAGAGCTGGAGCCACAACTATTTTTTTTATCTGTGTCGAAACCACCGGCAGAGGGATGCGACCCAATAAACCTGGGCTGAGGGTTCACCTGGCGGCGCAGGCAGGGCCAGCCTCGGTCAGCGTCCCGAGCATTGGATAGCAGTAAACACGAGACCATGATCTGGCCCTCCTGGAACTTAGATTTCAGCCTGGAGAGACAGGAAATGAGGAACGCACACCCTGCGTGGGTGGGAGGCTTGGTGTCCGTGGGGAACCAAGGGGACAGCAATGCGGACTGAGAGTGGAGTGGAGGATGGCGGAGCAGACAAAAGTCTGAACCGAATGGACAAGCAGAGCGTGGCAATCTAGAAACCAGTTTCTGGGAATTCACTTCCCTCTACTCTGTCCACAAACACTTTCCCCTCCAAACCGCAGCCCAGGACGGCAGCCGCTGGCTCCGGTCAGGGCCTGATGGGACGGGGAGTGCCTGGAGGAGCGCCTGTTCTCCCTGGACCCCGGGGGAGATGCAGCCACGCCTCCAAGGAGTGGCTTAGAGACAGAGACGCCCACCTCACCACCAGCACCACCAGGCCTTGGATGAGCCCCAGCACACGCTAACCTGCTGGGCTGCACACTGAGCCAGGTGCACCTCTCCCGCCTCCCTGAGAGTGTCCCAAAGCCGAGAGGACCAGCCTGCGTGCCTCCGGGTGCTCCTCCTGTCTACTTCCAGTCTGGACAAGGGAGCCGCCCTGCCCCAGGCTCTGGATGAGATGCGGGCAGGTGCACGGCGGCAGATGGCAGTCTCTGCTGTGGGCTGGGCTTTTGCAAGGCACTCAGGAGGCCTCCTCGGGACAGCAGAGCGGCTGGGCACTGGAAGCTGTGAGAAAGGGTGCTCACACCTGCACCCCCAAGGGGAACCCCGAGGCCCATTTGCCGGGCACAGGGACCATCCGTAGGGCCACAGAACCCCTGTTCTCAAGCAGAGAGTGAGGGGCAGGTGAGAGCCCAGGCTCTGGGGCAGGTGCGTGAGTGAGGGTTTTAGCTCCATACTTACCCACTGGCTAGTCTTGGAAAGGTGATTTATCTCTTCTGTGTGCCTCAGTTCACTTCCCTACGAAGCGGGGATGACGAGGATGGCATTTGTCTTGTGGGCTCCAAGAAGATGCCAGCTGAAGCCCCTCAGCTGGGCGCTTCACAGAGAGAGGACGACGGCGTGCACGCGCCTCAGGGCACACGCTCGGTCGCCCCCGCGGCAGGTGCGCTTGAAGGCATCTCGTGTCCTGTAGGACAGGGCCCGGAAGTAGATGTCTCACAGGAGAGGCTCAGCGAGGAGGACGCTTCCTGCCGCAGAGTCCAGCTGGGTCGTTCCCCCAGGCTTGTCGGACTCCAGAGAGCCTGTGTGTGTGGGGTGTGAGGGAACCTGGACACTCCCGCAGCTCCGCCTGGCTAAGCGGTTTAACATGGGTGCTGGAAACAGCACTGAGGGCGGTGTCCCGTTACCGTCACATCATAGCACACATCCTTGACCTCGGGGGCGTCAAGCAACAAAGACCATCCACCTTTCAGTTCTGTGGGTCGGACGCCCGTGCCGGCTCGGCTGGCCTCAGCAGGTTGGAGTCACTGTGGCCTTCGTGGTTGTGTTCCTTCCCGGCGCCCTGGGGGACTCTCCCGGCAGGTTCACCCAGGTGGAGGGCGGGCACCTTCCCTTGTGAGTGTGGGACGGACATGCCGGATACCTGCTGGCGGCGAGAGGGGAGCCACCCTCTGCTCCCAGAGGCGTCCTCCAGTCCTTGCAGCCGAGCCCTGCAGCTCTGAGCCAGAAACCCATCAGACCTCCTGGGGCCTGTGGTCTCTCCAGTGAGCGTTTGGGCTGCTTCTCTGGGACTCTGGCTGAGAGAGAAGCACCTCTCTTCCCCAAGGTTCCAGCGGATTTCTTGGACGCTCATAGAAAAGCCAGGGTAATCTCCCCAGCTCAGGTTCCAGGAGCTCAGTCACATCGGCAAGATTCCACTTGCTGAGGAGGACGGCGGGCTCCCTGGGGACACCCTGGGGACCATTGCTCCCGCCCCCTCGCGTTGCTGCGGCTCAGCTCACATTAGGTGTCATTGTCAGCACTCTTCTTAATTTAACGCCCAGGTCCTCTCTGGGACGTCACCGCCAAGGAACCCCCGGCTGCAACTCCACGTCCTTGTCCCAGGGGACACAGCCCTGGGGAGGGGTTCAGGAGCAGGGCCGTTCCGGAAAGTCTCCACCATAGTAGTGGCCCAGTGTTGGGGCCCTCCCACCCTGTCCCTCCCTGCTGACCCTGAGGTCACCTCACAGACAGCAGATGGCCGCTTCGTGATCCAGGGAGCAGGAAGCCCGGTGCACGGTGGTCATCGTTGCTTGACGATCAACATTCCGGAACCCACAGGAGCCTCGGATCTTCCGCGCTATGCAGAGAGCGTAGTTCTGGGATCCGTCGGCTACTGAGGACCAGGAGAGCAGCTCTTCCCAGAAGGGTCCAGCCCTGGCCCACAGTGACCGCTGCTACGCCCTCAGCCAGTGGCATCCGGAACGCCACCAGGCCCCAAGAAGGTGACTGAAACCTCTGCGCTGGAGCCAGCTGGAGCACGTGCCAGGAGCAGAAAAGAGCCGGTGTCACCCGGGCTACAGACGCCAAAGCCAGCATTGCTCGGGGCCGGGTGTCAGATGCCCATGGCACCTACTCCCAGACACACGCGTGAGGAGACACACAGGTGGGGAGACGTGGGTGAGGAGCGGCCTCCAGACCCATGGGTCGGATTGCAGAGCTGCAGGACACAGGGAAGGCTGGGCTTGGAGCTGGGGTCTCCCAGCTGTGGACCGTGGGGGGGTCTTCCTCAGGGGGCTCTCTCGTGGCTTCGTGAGGTTTCCCAGCTGTGAGTGTGGGTGATCTCAGGGGAAGTGCGGGAACCGTGGAGAGGGCGGCGTGAGGCAGCAGAGGTGGGGCTGCAACAGAACGGAGACATCGCAGTGCCACTTCAGAAGGTATATTGCGACGGTGCCTGCCCACAGCCACACACGCGTGCACACGTGTGCACATGCATGCACACACACAGACAGGAGAGAAAGTCGTTAACTGAAAAATGTGAAGTGTGAAAGCAATCCCTGGGAGATACACAGCAGGAGGAAGGCTAGTGAGGACCGAGCCGCAGGCACCCAGAGGGCGCTCGGTGCGCGGGGTCAGAGCCGCCCGCAGGGAGGCAGAGCCGCACCTTTGCGTTTCCTGTGGGCGTTTTACCAACACACAGAGGGCACCTTTGTGTTGATTGTGCGGATTTACAGACACACGAAATAGACACAAGTTGGAGACCACTGACTTTAATTTCCCTTTTTCTACTTACGGTTACTTGAAATTTTTCACAAAAACGGTTTATATAATAAACATAAATAAACCTGAAGGAACTTGTCTGAGGTGTAACCTCAAACACCCAGAGCACTACACATACATATGCACACAACTCACACACATGCACACATGATGTGCTCACGTATACACACACTGTACACACAAACATATAACATTCAAATATGCACACATGCACACTCACATGTACACAAACATGCATGCAAACACTGCACTCACATGGTCACACATGTGTGCAACAATACATACATACATAGAATCATACCAACACTCACATATGCACACATAGCTACACACCAACACACACTTACACACAGAGATACACATAGACACAGACACACTCACATGTACACAAACATACACACAAACACTGCACTCACATGGTCACACATGTGTGCAACAATACATACACACATAGAATCATACCAATACACACTCACATATGCACACATAGCTACACACCAACACACACACTTACACACAGAGATACACATAGACACAGACACACTCGCATGCTGTCCGCCGTCCAGAGACGCTGCCTCACGCTGCCTGTGGAAATGGACAGGACGGCGACCCGGCCTCAGATGCTGGAAGCACTCAGCACCTTGGCTGCCGGTCCCGCCAGAGGCTTCTGGATCAAAGCTGAGCTCGTGGGCGGCGCACGCTGTGTCTTCCACGCGCCCTTCTTTCTAGAAGAAACGAACACATAGCTTGTGATCTTTATCAAAGCGGACAACACTTTGGGAACACCATGTCCTGAGTGTTGCCACATGTCTGCAACTACAGGACAAGCTGCAGGCCACAGGCGTTCACAGATGTGTGCACCTGCGCACTTGACTGTTTCAGTGTGTGTGAAGTGTGTCTATGTGTATCTGTGTATGAGTGGGTGTGTGTGTCTGTGTATCTGTGTGTGTGTGTGTCTCTGTGTGTGCCCATGTGAATCTGCATGTGAGTGTGTCTGTGTCTATGTGTATCTCTGTGTGTAAGTATGTGTGTTGGTGTGTATCTATGTGTGCATATGTGTATATGTGAGTGTGTGTTTATGCAAGTGTGTGAGTAGGTGTGCTGGTGTGTATCTATGTGTCTGTATGTGTTGGTGTGCATCTATGAGTGTGTGTAACTGTATGGCTATGTGTATCTGTGTGTGTTGGTGTGTGTGCATGTGTCTGTGTGTTTTTCTCTGTATGTTTCTATGTGTATCTATGTGTGTGCTTGTGAGTGTCTCTGTATCTGTGAGTGTGTCTGCATGTGCATGTGAGTGTCTGTGTGTTTGTCTCTGTGTGTGCCTGTATGTGTGATTGTGTGTTTGTGTGTGTGCACAGGTGCCCAGCTGTGCCAAATTCCTAAAGCGTGCCTGGCACACACAAGGCGTGACATGAATATTCACTGAGTGGTCAGGTGAAAATGCACAGAGCATCCAAGGACAGCAGCAACAGAATCCCACCCAATATCAAAGAAGCCCACGACACTCGATTTTGAACACTGTGCGGAAAGAACAGGGCCCTCCAGCCCTGGCAGTGTGTCTCGGGGAAGCTCTCTTGGGAGAGAACCCCGAGAGCAGGCAGCGTATGCACGGTGAGGCACGGAGTGTGCCCCTAAGTGTGTGTGTGCCTGTGACCTGGTTTCCGTGCGGGGCCTGGGTTCAACCTTCCTGACACTCCTGTCTGTTTCCTGGTCTAACTCTTTCGTACCAAAACCTCAGGTAAGACACAACCATCAAAAAATGAGATTCAAGTATTTCCCTCACATCGGCTCCATATTTTTGTAGTTGTGCAAGTGAGTTGTGGTTTGAGACTCGTCCAGAGGAAACTGGCTGCTATGTTTAACCCCTATTATAAAAATATTATTTTATGCACAGTTCATGTTCAACTTCAACAAAGTATGTAAATCCCAACAAGTGAGTGTGTTAGGGAGGAAGTCAGAGATGAGCTTACGTGTGAGTGACAAAGGCCTGAAGAGAAGACGTGTAGGTCCAGCATCCGCATCTCAAAGTCACCCCGACAACCTTTCAGGGGCAGCCCAGTATTCGCATCCTGCCCTGCCCCCTCCTACCCGATAACCTGCCAGGTGGGGGCCCCGCCCCTTCTGCCTGACAAATCTTCCACAATCTCCCAGGTGCAGCCCAGTGTCTGCATTTCAAACACCCTGCTCCGGATCCCCATTCTCCAGGGGGTCCTGCTCACCCTTCCTCTGAACCCAGGATGGCGCCAGCTAGGCTTCCTCCTGTCTGATACCTTCAGGGGAAAACTCAGATAGGAGCTTCTTAGTATTTACATCCATAAAATCCTTTGTTTCAGGAGGAGACGTGTGAAGACAGAGACCCATCTCCTTAAAAACCCCCGGCCTCAACCGGACTGCACGCTCAGCCCTCTGCCTCTCTGCTGAGTCGCCCACCTGCCTGGCCTGGCCAGGTGTACTCTCTCCACTCAATCGTGTAACCTTGCTCTCCCCGAGTCCAAGCAACTGGGCACTCTCTCAGGTGGGGTCAGCGGGGAAGGAGTGTGGGGAGAAACAGGGGCTGTAATGGGATGGGAGGTGTGGAAGAGCCAGGGCAGGAGGCTGAGGTCCGTGGCCTGGGAGTTGGAGTGAGAACCAGGGGGACCGATGTCCTGGGAACAAGGGACATGAGGAAGCCGTTTCACCGGGGCTGGGGTGGGGGACATCGCCTGGGCTTGGAGTGTGAGACCAAGGGCAGCCCATAATGACATCTTCCCAGCCATGAGGCCAGCCAGCAGACCCTGCAGCCCTGAACCTAGGTAGAAAAGGAGGGGTGGGCATAGGTGCAGAAGCTGGGGTGCCACTCGGGACACCCAGGTCCACATCATGGAGCTGGTGCCCGAGCCCTGGCTGCACTTCCACTCCAGCTTCCTGCTAATGCGCACCCCGGGGAACAGAGGTGAGGGCTTAAGGGCTTGGGCCTCTGCCACCCACCTGCGAGGGCTGGATTGACTTCCAGGCTCTTGGCTTTGGCCTGGCCCAGACCAGCTTTGGGGGGGGGGGCACTTGGGGAGTGAAACAGCAGACATTCATCTGCCTCTCTGCCTTTTGAATAAAATAAAAATAGACAAAACTTTTAAAAGACAAGCGACAGGGGCTGGTGCTGTGGCACAGTGGGTTAACGCCCAACCTGAAGCGCTGGCATCCCATATGGGTGCCGGTTCAAGACCTGGCTGCTCCACTTCTGATCCAGCTCTCTGCTATGGCCTGGGAAAGCAGTGGAAGATGGCCCAAGTCCTTGGGCTCCTGCACCCGCGTGGGAGACCTGGAGGAAGCTCCTGGCTCCTGGCTTCGGATTGGTGCAGCTCCGGCCATTGCGGCCATCTGGGGAGTGAACCAGTGCATGGAAGACCTCTCTCTCTCTCTCTCTCTCTCTCTCTCTCTCTCTGCCTCTTCTCTCTCTGCGTAACTCTGACTTTCAAATAAATCAATAAATCTTTAAAAAAAAAAGACAAACGACGCTTGTGAGAGAATTATGGGGAGAAGGACACAAACTGAACTCATCAATTAGCCGGCTTGGCCGCACACAAGCTCCTCTTCAGCTAAAAAAGTTTGCCAAAACCAGGTAAAAAATCCACGAAGGCCCACGGACAGGACCGGCTGGGCTCCCGTGGCCCTCCTAGTGAGCCTTGGCTTTGCCATCCATGCCGACCGCGTGTCTATTGGGTGATATCGCTTATTCAGTGCAGCGCTGACCTCCTGCTCCTGTTTCCAAGGAAATGAGGAGAAACAGCAGTGTCTGTGCACGAAACCAGGCACCCAGGGAAGCTGAGAAAACACGCAGACACCCAGAACTTCCACGCAGCAGCCGCGCTGACCTAACGTATTACAAAATGCACAAAACAAAGCTGCCTCCACCTCAGGAGACCTGTGTGGGGTTGCTTCCCTGGCTGCAGGCAGTGGATGCTTCCAGGAACCCCAGGGCCCCACGCCCCAGTCCCGGACGCTCTGTCACTCAGTGGTGCCCAGGACGGTGCCCGGAACACCACGCACAGAGCTGCAGGAGTGGAAGCGAACCATCCAACAGCAAGCAGAACGCGCACACAGCGGTGGCCGTACTGGAAGCGGCTGCTTCCCTCCGTGACTTCCTCGGGCATCACAGAGAGTCAAGTGTGGGTGCACCCAGCATCCGCAGCGCCCCCGGCAAGGGGATCGGTTGGGGTAAACTTGGCAAGCAGAGGGCAAATTCCTTACATAATTAGCAGCCAGGGTTGTGGGGCAGTGTGCCAAGCCTCCAGTCACAGCCCTAGCAGATCAGTTGCCAGGCGGCTCCCTGCTAAGCCACCTGGGAAGGCAGTGGGAGGTCGCCCAGGTGCCCGGCCCCTGCCACCCACGTGGGAGCCCCGGATGGAGTTTCTGGTTCTGGGGTCCTAAGTAGCCCAGACCTGGGGACTATTTGGGGAGTTAACCAGCTGATGAGCAAATGAAAGATCTCTCTCTGCTTCAAATAAATTAATTAATTAAAAATATGTTTATTTTCATTTTGTTTGAGAAGCAGAAGACACAGACAAGCAGGCACAGACAGATCTTCCATCCGCTGGTTTGCGCCCCAAGTGCCTACAACAGCCAGGGCCAGGCCAGGCTGAAGCCAGGAGCCAGGGACTCCAGCTCCAGGTCCCACGTGGGTGGCAGGGCTCCAGCCACTTGAGCCACCACTGCTGCCTCCCACAGTGAACATCAGGGGCAGAGCTGGGATTTGAACACCGGCATCCCAAGTGGCTTCTTAATAGCTGCTCCAATGCCTGCGCCTGTGAGCTGGAAACACAATGCCCTGCTTGGGACCCCAAGTTATAGTAGCCACCCTGGATGAGCCACGCCCGGTGGAGCCACGCCCCTCACCCAGGCGATGAGACAACACGGGTGCGTGCAGGCTCTGAGGAGGGGTGGCATCTCACACAGCGGGAGGGGGACCTGTGCTTCTTGGGAGCCCCTCTACGGGCCCTGGGGACCCTGGCTGGTGGAGAGGGAGATGGGAGGCAGAGCACAGATGCCAAGGCCTGAGGGAGCTGAGCAGTTGCCAGAGAGGACGAGAAACCACAGTGAGAGTAATGGGCGTACCAGAGCTCGGCCTGCACACACAGCCTGCACGTCCAGCGTCCAGCTCCCACACTCCTCTCAGGAGCCATCTGGGTTTCGGAAGTGGCATCCCAACCTGTGCATGTGTGCATATCTGGGAGAGACAGCCCACGCCATGCCCCGACCCAGTTCCTCTCTCAGGGCCGCGCTCCTGGCCATGGAAACCGTCCCCAGGAGCCGCTTCTGCTGGGACTGACCTTGGCCCCTCAGCGAGTTCAGGATGGAATCATCTGAAGGAGAGAGCAGCCCCGCTGTCCGCCCAATGGCCCCGAGCACAGGCAGGACACGTGAGAATGGGCGGGACATGAGAGCACAAGCGGGACATGGGAGCACAGGCGGGACATGCGAGCACAGGCGGGACATGGGAGCACAGGCAGAACACGCAAGCACAGGCAGACACATGAGCACGGGTGGGACACGCAAGCACAGGCGGGACATGCGAGCACAGGCAGACACATGAGCACGGGTGGGACACGAGAGCACAAGCAGACACACGAGTACGGGTGGGACACGCGAGCACAGGCAGGACATGGGAGCACAGGTGGGACATGCAAGCACAGGTGGGACATGCGAGCACAGGTAGACATGCACATACAGGTGGACACAAGAGCACAGGCAGAAACGTGAGTACAGGCAGGACACAGTACAGGTGGGACACGTGAGTACGGGCAGGACACGCGAGCACAGGCAGACATACAAGCACAGGCGGACACGTGCATACAGGCTGGACATGTGAGCACAGGCAGACATGCAAGCACAGGTGGGACACACGAGCACAGGTGGGACACGTGAGCACAGGTGGACACATGAGTACAAGCGGGACATGCGAGCACAGGCGGACACGCAAGCACAGCCAGGACATGGGGGCACAGGCGGGACATGCGAGCACAGGCAGGACACGTGTGCACAGGCGGACACGCGAGTATGCTTTGTCTGCACACAGCAGTCCTGGCTGCTACTGCAGAAGGAATAACGGGCTCAGAAATCACCACTCTGCAGAATTCAGGAGACAACGCGGAGAGCAGGGGCGCACACTTGTAAAGGCCGTGTGGGGGACGCTGGATGAGGCTGCCCCGGGGCACCCTGGTGGTGTTTTTACATTTTTTAGTGTATCTGTTGTGTTTGAAAGCCAGAGACAGAGATTTTCCATCTGCTGGTTCACTCCCCAGATCCCCACCTCAGCTGGGGCTGCAGCTAGAGCGGGGAGCCAGGAAGTCAGCCGAAGCCCCACGTGGGCGGCAGGGACCTGGTGCCGAGCCAGCACCTGCTGCCTCTCGGGTCTGCGTTGGCAGGAAGCCGGGTCAGAAGGGGGAGCCAGTTCTCAGACCGCACACTGTGGTACAGGCTGCAGGGACTCAACCCCTGTGCCCAGTGCGTGTCCCTGGACGATCTTGAGTACTTGTGCAAACGTGTTAAACCAAAGTGAGAGGACACAGTCGGCCAGACACACTGAGGATGAGCGTGAACACACGAGAGCTTTCCATCAAATAAACAGCAGGTGCACAAGGCGGAGGGGAGTTTCTCCCAGGTCACAGGTTACAGGACACGGAAGAGACTTGGCAACAAAATGCAGTGTAGCCAATGCACCCCACCCCCATCTCTAGCATCCTGATTCAAATAAAAATGCAAAATAAAATACATTTGAGACAATCGGCAAATTTAAGACTTCAGATAATATCAAATAATTAGCATGCGTGTTTTAGAGGCCATGATTACACTGCAGCTTTGTCCCCAAAGCCGTTATTTGCTAGATTTCTGTCTACTTAGACGTTTGCTATTCCAAACAGTGTTATCTGCAACTTGTTTTAAAACACACCCGGGAACATAGCGCTGAGGCTGTAGATAACACACCATTCCTCGCACGCTGGTGATGGGGTGGGGGTTCACTCGACTTTTATCTGCGATTTAAAGTTTATAAAAGGAAAAATGTAAAATACTCCACTCCTCTGTGTTACTCGCTTTCCTTGCCTGGTTTCATTTTCCTGCCCACCACTCTGCGTGTCCTGGTTTGTATGGGTGCCTCTCTCCTCCTCTCCACGATACTCGCTCATGGAGAATGGAGCCTTGCTCGGAGTTCCCACTGCCGGGTCAGACGCCAAGCCTGGCGAGCAGCCCCAGCAGGGGCTCCGACATGGCTGTGTGCCCCCAGTGTGCTCCGCGTGCAGGGCGCCCACCCTCCACTCACCCAGAGAGGCCCACAGAGCAGATCAGCACGGGGCACCCTCGGGAGCCGATGTCCAGTAGGAGCGCAGGTGGGAGCTGGGGGAAGGGGCGGCCGCCATTCCAGCCTGCTTCCTTCTCACACCCACCCTCCAGGAGCCGCGGGACCTGAGCGCAGGGCAGCGGAGCCCCTCGGCAGAGGCGATCCCTGCGGGGAGGAGCTGATGGCCTTGAGACCCGGAGGAGAGGGTGGAGCTATCGCAGCCTGCCACAGCCCGTAGGGTCCCTTCCTAGGGGATAAACCCCAGGGCTGCATCTTCCACCGTGCTGCCTCAGACCTGCAGGAACCGTGCAGCTAAATTCAAATTGTGTTTCACGTTGCGCATGGAAAGCATCCACACATGGGTCATGTCTGCATTAAAATTATTGGGTGCAGCGCCCGGGCTGCGGGCTTCTGTCTCCTGGAGGCAGGCGGACGCCCGGTCCCGAGTGCCGTGGGAGGAGCGCTCCCCCAGTGACAGCCTGCCGAGCTGGTAACGCCGCGTCGCACAGCGAGTGGGGGCCTGTGTGATTGGGTCTCTGTATACATTCCTCTTTTCAGTTTGGAGATAATTGTCTGAGAACAGGGACCTGGCCAGGCCCTCCTCCCAGAGTGTGGGAGCTGAGACGGACTTTGTTCTCAGCGTCGCCCTGTGCGGCGGGTTCGAGGGGCCCCTGCCTAACAGACAAGGCCGCTGAGGCACAGCCAGGCGTGGTGACGCCCAGTCCGTGAGGGTGGAAACGGAGGCCCAGCTGCCTCTGGGTTTGCAGCGCTGGGGCAACGGCTCTCAGCTGCTGTGCGTTAGGGCCCGTGGGATGAAGACACCTGTGTGAGGGCTTCTACTCTGCAGTGCTGAGGGTAGGGCATATAGGAAAGGCATGGAGCCCCTGAGACCCTCAGTCATCCCCATCTGTGCAATGGGAGAGCGCTGGTTCCCACCTGGCGAGGTTGGGTTGCAGGCATCCGAGGTAGGGTGACTCCCTGCTCCAGTTTATTCAAACCGAACCGGTCCCTGGGGCTCTGGGCTCTGAGTGTTTACGCTGCGACAGCTGGGGACAAATGAGGACTGGCTGGTCCCTGGCCTGAGCTGACGACATTGTTCCTGGGTGAGTTCTACCGAGCACACGTCAGTGTGTGGGTAACAAGATTTGCTCAGCCAATATTTCACACACGGTTTCCTTACGGCGTCTACGGGTTTTTAAGGCAGCAACAAGCAGGCCTGTTGGAAAGTCAGAGGGAGGGCAGGGTGGCTAAGGCACACGAAACGAGAGGTCACCATGACCCCAGGGCCCCTCCGTCCCCTCTGCACACTCACATTCAAGATGGTGGCTTGCAGCCCAGGGCCAGGCACCGCACTCAACTCTGGCGCCAGCGGCCCCCAGCTAAGGCCACCAGGAGAACCCCCAAGGCTAAGCAAGTTGCCCACCTGTGTCTTGGGCAGCTTGATGGGAGGGGTCAGCCTGGAGACCGACTGTGTGACGGGATGTGGGCGGGACTTAGGAGGTCTCCGAGTGGCGGGGACCTGCTCTGGGTGGACGCTGTCAGGAGGGGCGTGCCTCTGTGACTGGGCTTCCAGGAGGCGGGGACGCGCCAAGACGCAGCCTGCCAGGCAGGAGCTGCAGCCACTCCAGTGACAGCCTCAGGACGTGTGTGTCGGCGTCCAGCCAAGCTCACCTAGGTTTCACTCCCTCCGGTCACAGAGGGGCTTCTGTGAGGTCAGAGGTCTGTGAAAAGATTCATACTTAACAGGAGAAAGCCTTCCTGGGCAGCCAAAGGCCCCTTTCCTACCTCTCACTGGATTGCTACAAAAAGTCTGGTCCCACCTAAGTAAGTGTGCAATCAGCACTTGATAAACAAAACACTGTACCAGTGAGTAGCTCCTGGTCTCCCTGAAGGTCGGGGAAGAGGAACTTGAACAAAAGTCTGTGTGTGGAAGGACACGCCCTGATCCCGGGGAGAGGAGGTGGGCACCAGCCATGACAGCACCGGATTTCAGAGGCTGAGGGGTACCCGGGCCCGCGTACGCTTAGTTCTTTCTGAGACAGAGGCAGACAGGGTGTCCACACGGGCTGTAGGCTAGTGCTCACCATAGCACGTCAGTCATGCAGAGGTGTGACGAGTGACCTTGACAAAGTGACCCACGTCCACCTCGCAGCCCCCACGTGGCTTTGAACTGAGGGCGAGTGACCCGTTAGTCACCCCCTCCTGTCCCCAACCCTGTGGCAACTCCTGGGCACCCCAAGGACCTCACTCGGTCTCAGCTGGGGTCATGGTGGCCAAGCGGATGCCAACTCAGAAACTCTTGGTAGAGACAGAATACTGAAGAGGTGAGGTAGTGCTGAATCGAACCCCTGGACTTCTCTATCTTTGCCCAGAAATGAAGGCAGGAGGGAAACTGCTGCTCCAGGTGTCCATCCGGGGTTGAGTGGCCGGGCCGTCGTGGGGGCCGCGTGCTGTGCCTGGATCGCGAAGCCTCTGTCACTGTCAAGGGTGCACCTTCCCATCGGGCGCCTTGGCTGCCGGCTCCAGGAGTGGCCCTGGACTCAATCAACAGCGAATTATTGATGTGAGCAGCCACTGCCAAGGGCTTCCCAGCTGTTGCTTCAACAAAGACATCTTGATGCTTTCCAACTGTGTCCTCGGCTTGGCAGGGGCCGAGTCCGTCATCAGGATGAACGGCGTTCTCTTTCCCTTCTCCAGATGTGAAGCCCTGCTGCAGCCGGGTCCCCTCCGCCCCCCACTCACTCCTGGGCAGGTGAGGCGGCCACACGGACGGCGTCACCTTAGCTGCAGCCCTGCTGGGGGCTGGCTCTGCCGCTGCACTGGCTCAGATGTGGTGCCAGCTCCCCAAAGCCACGTGCGGGCACTTTGAGAGGACCAGGCCGGCCAGGCGGCTGCCCCCTCGCCCAGCGTACAGCGCCACCCAGAAGCCCGATGCAACGTCTCAGTAACTGGGCAAAGCCAAAGAACCTCACCCTCTGCGGAAGTGCATTGAGACCCTCAGGGGCTTGCTACGGTTTCCACATCGGTGCAGGTCCAGGGGGCGGGCGAATGGAAGGGAACCGGTGAATGGAAGATTCTCTCTGTCTCTCTCTCTGTCTCTCTCTGTCTCTCAGTCTCTGTAACTCTGCCATGCATAAATCTTTGACAACGACCCATCATGGGTCAACAAGGGGATTAATACATCTAAAGCAGGACCCTTGGTGTTCAGATGGCGAGACAGGCATTTAAACACCACCTCACCCAGAACACACGAACGTCTTTCCTGCTGACAGCACCGGGAGGCACTCTTCCACCCGCCCACTTACACAGTGCCTTTCACCATGCCTGCATCACGGAAGCACCCAGGACCCAGGGCAGGCAGTCCAGCTGTGCGTCCTCCGATGCTGTATTTTCTGTCCCTGGGTCGAGCAGTGTCTCCCCTGGCCTGGAGTACCCGGCCGTCTGCCCTCCCCAGACCTGGCATGCTGGGGCCACGCAGCGCCTGTGTGACATGGGTGCGTGTCTTCCTCACCCCTTCCTCTGCTTCACAGGAGGGTGTCGAGCTCGACCCCTGGGCTGAGGTCCACACCTCGTGATTGGTCTGGCGCCCTTAGGAGGAGGGGCGTGCGCCTTCTGCTCCTGGGATCACACGCGCGTCTCCTACAAAGCGGAATATCCACACCTGGCAGTGGACGGTCTCAGTTAGCAGGGAGACGCGGGGTCCGCTGGCACATCACCCTCCCCCACCCACATCCGGACACAGACTCTCAAGATGGCCCGCGGTCTCTTGCAGGGTGGACACGGCCACGTCAATTTACACCTCCCAGAGCCGCCCTGAGAGCGGGGAGGGGTGCCTGCTCCTGGGGGCTCCTTAATCAGCGCTGGTGTCTCTCATCAGCTGAAGGTTTCCAAAGCCCCCGACACTCGTCCCTGGAGGACAGAGCTGCATTTTCAATTTCCTCCTGCAAATGAGGCCGGAGACCGCTTTTCTGAAAGTATCAGACAGGGAAGACCAGGCCGCTCCGGCTGGTTTCTCCCCTTCCTGCACCGCGATGGGCGGCTCACATTGAAAAGAGGAAAGCTGGGTGCGTTCTGTGAACCCCAAGAAGCAGAGCAGGAGGAAACGGGCCCAGACAGGAGAGCCCCCAGGCGTGGGGTCCAACGGCAAAAACTCTTCTGAGACAGCTTGCAGTGGAGTTGTGTTTACTCCCAACTGGACCAGCGGGTCAGCCTTGCACACCCACGGCCTGCCAGTGGTCAGCCTTGCACACCCACGGCCTGCCAGTGTGTGTGAGACGCCACGGGGACCGTGAGAGACACAGTGTGGTCAGGGAAGGGGCGAGTTAGAGGTCAGGCTGCGCTCTGCTGTGAGTCCCACAGAGCCTACAAACAGGAAAAGGAACAAGGGAGAATGCAGCACCAGGCGTCCGCACTCGGCCCATGACCCTGCATGGCCAGCGGAAGCTCACACCCCTCCCAGCCTCCTGCTCGGCCAACCTCAGCCTGTAACTCCCCCAACGGTTGATGTCCTCATAGTCACGGAAGGGTTGCTTCACCTCCAGTATCACATGCACATCCCAGAAAGAAGGGGCTGGGGAAAGGAGAAACAGGCAACTGAGACAGTCACGCTAAAGAGGCTTCCAGAGATTCCCACCAAAGACGGAACTCGCACGCTCCCAAAGGTGCGGGGTCCTCGGGAAAGCGGAGGGCCCCTCAGCACGGAGACAAAACCAGCGCTCTCAGACAAGGGGAGAGGTGCGGCTGTGCAAAGGCGTTTGCTACAGGTAAAGCAAGCGTGCAAAGAACTCAGCCGCCGAGGGCACGCGACAGAAAGATGTGTGTGGGGTGTGCAGAGAGGTGAGCTGTGCCTCCCGGAACCCTGGGTCTTCTGGGTTCTAGCCGGACGTCGGAGTCAGCAAACACAGCCTCTGATGACTAGAAGGTGGCCGTGAGTGCCATGGGTGTGAGTGCCGTGGGTGTGAGTGCCGTGGGCATGAGTGCCATGGGTGTGAGTGCCATGGCCGTGAGTGCCATGGGCGTGAGTGCCGTGGGTGTGAGTGCCGTGGGTGTGAGTGCCGTGGGCGTGAGTGCCATGGCCATGTGTGCCATGGCCGTGAGTGCCATGGGCGTGAGTGCCATGGGTGTGAGTGCCGTGGGCGTGTGTGCCATGGCTGTGAGTGCCGTGGCCGTGAGTACCATGGGTGTGAGTGCCGTGGCCGTGAGTGCCATGGCTGTGAGTGCCGTGGCCATGACTGCCATGGGCGTGAGTGCCATGGCCGTGAGTGCCATGGGCGTGAGTGCCGTGGGCGTGAGTGCCATGGCCATGTGTGCCATGGCCGTGAGTGCCATGGGCGTGAGTACCATGGGTGTGAGTGCCGTGGGCGTGAGTGCCGTGGGCGTGAGTGCCGTGGCCGTGAGTGCCATGGCCGTGACTGCCATGGGCGTGAGTGCCATGGCCGTGAGTGCCATGGGCGTGAGTGCCTTGGGCATGAGTGCCATGGGTGTGAGTGCCGTGGGCGTGAGTGCCGTGGGCGTGAGTGCCATGGCCGTGAGTGCCGTTGGCGTGAGTGCCATGGGTGTGAGTGCTGTGGCCGTGAGTGCCATGGGTGTGAGTACCATGGGTGTGAGTGCTGTGGCCGTGAGTACCATGGGTGTGAGTGCCGTGGCTGTGAGTGCCGTGGCTGTGAGGGCCTTGCCCTGAGCAGGAGGCACAGGTGCCAGCCGGAGGCCTTTGGGCTCAGGCGGCTCAGCCACCAGGAACCATTCATGGGAGGAGCACGCAGGCTGGGGTGTTCACCAAGCTCTGTGTCCACGCAGCACGAAGGTCCTGCCGCTTCCGCCTCTGCTGCCCCTTCGTTCTAGGGGGGTCATTCTCGACCACGACATACCATAGCATCCTGTGAGGAACGCGGGAACCCGAGTGCTCTGGCTCCTCCCCACAGCAGTTAAATCGGGGTTTCTGGAGGTGGGGAGGGGGAATCATTTTTCAAATTACCAGGTCTGATTTTAGAGCAAGTTTAGGTTTATAGAAGCATTGAGCAGAAGTTCAAGGCACTCCCATACACCTCTCGCCCCAGCACCACGCATTGTCCCGGGACCAACGTCTTGGGGGACCGTTGGTTTGGCTGCTGGGCAGTATCGGTACTGATCCTGCGTTTTGTTTTCGGCAGGGTTCACTGCTGGCTTGTGACGAGGCATGAGGTGTAGCGACCCCAAGTGTTTATTTCAGAAAGAGAGAGGTCTTCCATCCATCGGTTCCCTTCCCACAACATTCAGGGCTGGGCCAGTTGGTGACAGAGAGAGAGAGGGAGGGAGAGCAGGGGAGAGAGAGAGAGAGACAGAGAGAGAGAGAGAGAGAGAGAGGAATCTTCCATCTGCTGGTTCACTCTTCAAATGGCCACGATGACCAGGGCTGCGCGAGGCTGAAGCTGGGAGCCTGGAACGCTACCCTGGCTCCCACATGCATGGCGGAGGCCGAGCTACTGGGCCACCTCTGCCCCTTCCCAGGTGCACGAGCGGGGAGCTGACCACAGACAGCCACACGCTCCTGGGCTGGCCTGACAGGCCCACGCCAAGTTCATAGGTCTTACACAGAATCCACGTTTCTCTGCGTCACTTTCAGGCACAGCTGCCCAGACTGCGTCTCCCGGCGGCTGTGGGACGTGCGTCACTTTTCCTTCCCAAGAGCTCACATATCCCATCCAACAGGGATTGACGGAAAACGTGACCGCTGGGTTCCCCCCTTCGAGGGCTGTGTCTCACCCTTCGTCATTAGCTGTGATGCTAACTGGATGCACCTTGGATTCTGATCCGGGATTTCTGCTTATTCTCCTTTCTACTGCGGTTTTTATCATCATTATTATCATTATTATCATTTTCTGCATCTGTTGTAAGAACCACGTGGTTTCTCTTTGTTAGTCTGTCTGTGTGGTGCATTATCTGGTGGATTTGCAAACATTGAGCCAGTGTTGCAGTCCTGAGACAATTAATTGGAAGTCATTATGCGATAGCATCCGGTGTGTTGTAACTTCGACGTTGCAATAACTTGTGGAGAGTTACTGCATTTCTATTCTTGAAGGCACTGGGCTACAGTTTGCGCTTCATGGAATATCCCTCAGGGTGACGCGAGTCTGATCCTACGGATTCAGAAGTCGTTTTCCTCGTCTGCTTCCCAGAGGATGCCGTGTGGAGCTCCTTGTATTCGCTCTGAGGATTTAGCTAACACAGCACCTGTCGCTGAGTCTGAGTGTTTGCTTTCCGAGACGTTTCATAGCCCCGCCCCTTTGAGTGACGCGGGACTGGTCACCTGTCTACTTCTGTGTGGGTGACCTTTCGTAGTGTGTCTTTTTCATCCGGGTCTGTTTCCTGGCTACAGGAATAGAGTTGTCGCGATATGGCATTACTAAAACAGTTCAGTTTTCTCGAGGTGGCCCACCAGAGATGGGCAGAGGAGGAGAGGAGGCAGCGGCTCAGCGCTCGGCGGAGTGTTCTCTGTGGTGCCCGGACCAGGCTTGCTGTGGACCGAACTGGTTTGTCTGCCGTGGGCGACCTCCAGGAAGCACCTGGCATGGAGCCACTGGCAGATCGGGGGCCACTGTGCGTGTCACTCCTTTCTGCTCTGCCTCTCCATGGAAAGGACAGCCCATCGGCTGTGGACGGAGAGCCCAGCGAGACAGCGGGCAGGCCGAGCTGAGGAAGGGTGCCCAGCAGGAGCGCAAAACTCCCCAGAGGGCAGAGGCACAGCGTGCAGAAGAAAGCAGGCTGCGTTCGAGAGAGCAGAAGAAATCCCCAAAAACAAAACAGCAGAAAACAAGAACAACCCGCTCCCACATTCCCCAGTCTTTCCGCCTTCAGCCTCTGACCCACGCGGCCACGGCTGTTGTCCCCTGTGGCCGTGGCTATATGGTTTCCCTTGACGTGAGAGCTCTCCATTTTCTTGGGTTTCCTGGGAAGAGCTTGGCCGTCACCTTTGAGCTACTGTGTGGTCTGCGAGTTATTAATGGCTGGTCCTCGGCTTCCTTATGTGAGAGGAAACCCTGTTGTCCATAGGCAGGTGGCCTCTGGCTCCGAGGAGGATGTCCCTGTTTCTCACTGTTCCCTGCTGAATTAATCAGACTGGCCCCTGGGGGAGTCTCCAGCCGAGTGTGGGTTAACTCCAATTTTCAGCTCCGGGCTGTCTGACATGTAGACTTTTTTTCCAGTCTGTGAGTGCATGGGCAACCACTTAATTACCAATCCAGGGTCTGGCCAAGGAGAGACTGTTCCCTCCCCGGGGGAGGGCGGTGCAGCCCCTCGGAACCCACACAGCACCTGTGTGGACGGAGCCGGGCCCTGGATCCCCTTACTTGCTCCAAGTGTGGGATTTGATCAGTGGCTCAGCTTCCTCCCAGCAGGCAGTCGGCCTCTGGACAGTGCACCCGAGATTCCACTTCCCACAGCGTTGCTGGGGTAACGGGGGTCCGCCGGGCTCAGGAAGGAGGGTCTACTCGGATGAATGGCACTTATCATGGAGACACGCACATGACTGCAGCTGGCGGCCAAAGGAAACCCGAGGTTTCCGTTTGCCTTTTACGTTGGCTTCGTGGTAAATACAGACCACGTGCGCTTGGCCGGGCTGGCTGTGCCGGAGTGTGCTGTCGGCGGCTTCCAGCATGGTCTCACGGCCTGCACTGGCCACTCTTCTGAGTTTCTCAAGGTCAACTGTCTTCCATCTCCTCCCGGCGAAGGGAGCCCAGCCAACACCCCCACAGAGAACGGGCTGAGTGCTCGCTCCAGGAGCTGGGGGGTAACCTCGGGTGAGGCGTGGGCAGCACGTGCACTCCCGGGGACAGGGAGACGGATCAAAGTCCCACACGGGACGGTCCAGCATCCCTCTGCTGCCCCCATGGAGGGAGACTGTCGCCAGCTGTGCTGTGTCAGAGCTCTGTCCCCAGGAGTCAGCCTCCAGCCCCGTGCCTGCTGCCTTTATTGGCACGGAGGCCCCCATGGGCCATTTTCAAACTGAACCTTGACTTTCTCGGGAAAGATCAGGCAGCCCCTGCCGGCGCGCCAGGGCCAAGGGCATTCTGCTGGCCCATCTGCCCGCCCATGGGTCCTTCTCTCCTCTGCAGTGAAGCAAGTGCGGTCCACAGCCACGAGCGGCTCGGGTTTCCCAAGGTCCTCTACAGATCCAGTCAATCAACAGAGCAGGCTGCGTCCCAGTTAGGTTTTATTTACAAAGCAGGCGGGCAGGGGCTGGGCTGCGGCCCCTCGTTTGAGGAGGCGTGGTTTGGAGACTCCAATGGTTACTGCCTTCTGCTGTGCCCACCTTCGGGTTCCAGCACCTTGTCGGTTACGGATGAGAAGAGTAAGAAGACCCCACATCCTCTGGGTGGAGCCTCAGTCAACTTCCTTCCCCGCGGACACAGCCAGCGCCAAGTCTGTAAACTTGTGTTGCTGTAGCTGCAGCGTGACTTTGTGTAATGTTGTTGGCTTTTTTTTTTTTTTTGACAGGCAGAGTGGACATTGAGAGAGAGAGACAGAGAGAAAGGTCTTCCTTTGCCGTTGGTTCACCCTCCAATGGCCGCCGCGGCCGGCGCACCGCGCTGATCCGAAGCCAGGAGCCAGGTGCTTTTCCTGGTCTCCCATGGGGTGCAGGGCCCAAGCACTTGGGCCATCCTCCACTGCCCTCCCTGGCCACAGCAGAGAGCTGGCCTGGAAGAGGGGCAACCGGGACAGAATCCGCTGCCCCGACCGGGACTAGAACCCGGTGTGCCAGCGCCGCAAGGCGGAGGATTAGCCTAGTGAGTCGCGGTGCCGGCTGCATTATTGGCTTTTGAACTGCTTGTCAGGTCCTGCCTCTAGCACTCTATCTGCTCCCTCGTGCACTGGTTGAGTTATGTGTTTTATACACATTTGATGCACACACACGTGTGTTTATATGTACATAGTTACATACAAGCTCAAATGCACAGAGCCAGCATGGAAGAACCCAGGCCGAATCAGTCTCTTCCCAAGTGCTGTGCTGCCTCCCAGGACAGGGCAGGGAGCGCTATCGACAACAGACGGATCTCCCGACAGGAGGACACAGGAAACGGGACACAGGCTGTCAACAAGACAATACACGGATCTCCCGACAGAAGGACACAGGACATGGGACACAGGCTATCAACAAGACAATACACAGATCTCCTGATGGAAGGACATGGGACACAGGCTATCGACAAGACAATACACGGATCCCCTGACAGGAGGACATGGGACACAGGCTATCAACAAGACAATACATGGATCCCCCTGACAGGAGGACACGGGACACAGGCTATCGACAAGACAATACACGGATCCCCTGACAGGAGGACACAGGACATGGGACATGGGCTATCAACAAGACAATACACGGATCTCCTGACGGGAGGACACAGGACACAGGTTATCGACAGCACACGGATCCCCTGACAGGAGGACACGGGACATGGGACACAGGCTATCAACAAGACAATACATGGATCCCCTGACAGGAGGACATGGAACACAGGACCTAGGACACAGGCCATCGAAAATACACGGATCTCCCGACAGGAGGACACGGGACACGGGACACAGGCTGTCAACAAGACAATACACAGATCCCCTGACAGGAGGACACGGGACACAGGCTATCAACAAGACAATACACGGATCCCCTGACAGGAGGACACGGGACACAGGACACAGGCTATCAACAATACACGGATCCCCTGACAGGAGGACATGGGACACAGGCTATCAACAAGACAATACACGGATCTCCCGACGGGAGGACACGGGACACAGGACACAGGACACAGGCTATTGACAATCCATGGATCTCCTGACAGGAGGACAGGGGCGGTACCTTCTACTTTCGTCTCTGGTCTGTGATCAGGTGCGGCAACAGGCAGATGACACGTCCCGTCAGTCAAAGATGAGCTACTCCGGCCCGCACTGGTGTCTCACAGTCACAATTTTGTGTGTGGAACTTGCAGTATTTTCATCCCCTCCCCCTTCTCTGCTTTCTGTTGCTTCTCCCTCCCCTCGCTGTGCACCTGTTCCTCCGGAGACAGACACCGTTACTCTGGGAGAACTGAGACGTGTGTAGGCGGAGAGAACATGCTCTTCTAGGGAGGAGGCTTTGCCCGCCCACCCCATCCACCCCCAGAAAGTGCGTGTGCTGATGGGCACGTGGATGTGCCCTGGGGCTGTGACACGGCGGGATTTCCGAGCGTGGAGAGTTAGGGGGTGACAGCCTGTGCAGCACTAACGGCTCCCAGGACTGGCCGCGTCAGCCGTGGCGGGTCCTGCACCCCGTGTGACTCAGCTGGGGGCTGCTGCTGCCTCCTGCCCGGGCTGTGAAGACGGCTCTGGAGCGGGCTGTGCGGTTACCTTTGTGTTGCTATGGTGATGCCGATGCCCAGCGGTTTAATAACCTCATCACAGGCAGGCGACGAGAAACGTGGCTGCACCTCTACATACTCCCACCCCACCCCCATCACGACGGCTGTGGCGCTGCCAGGAGCACTGCACAGGGACTTGGAAAGCAAACAGGAGTCAGTGCCCCAGGGCCTGCAGCCTCCGAACGTTTGAGAACCTCCGAGAAAGATCTTTGATCATGGAACGGATCATTTTAACAGAATCAGGATAATTATCTTTAAATAAACAACTTGGAGGCATCTCCCTCCCCTTGAAAAGAAAAACAGGAATTGCCTGCTTTTACAAAATGGTTAACACACGTAACATAAAGCAATCTTTCAGAGGCCTTGGCAAAATATTTATAGTCCTTGATCACCAGACCCTGAGTGTGGGCTGTGACGTGGGTGGGGAGGTGACAGGTGTGGTCATGCAGGCTGAGGGGGTTACACGGAAAGAGTGACCGTCCTCATCGTATGACCAGATCATGTGTGTTCCCACTCATGCCTCACACAGACACACGCACACTTAATTCAGATGCACATGCTGTGTCACTGGACCACGTATCTCTCCCTCTTTCGGTTGCAGGTTGCAGCTTTGTGACTGGACACGCGTGTCTGACGGCAAGACGTGCGTCTTCCTTCCCTTTCGACAGAGCTGACTGCTGGCCTCGGGGCTGCTCAGAACGAGTGTCGTGGCAGATGTGGGCCTGCAGCTCCCAGAGGCCACGCAGACCCCAGCTAGGGACCCCCAGCAGCCAAGGGTCGCAGTCCAGGGGCCTCCCAGGCCCTGGACACCTGCTCACACCCCACCATCCGCTCTCTTCACTGTCAAAGCCTCCTGCCTGTCCTCACACACGTGGGGGGGCTCCCGTTGTGACACACGTGGGGGGGCTCCCGTTGTGACACACGTGGGGGGCTCCCGTTGTGACACACGTGGGGGGCGGGCTCCCGTTGTGACACACGTGGGGGGCTCCCGTTGTGACACACGTGGGGGGGCTCCCGATGTGACACACGTGGGGGGACTCCCGTTGTGACACACGTGGGGGGGCTCCCGTTGTGACACACGTGGGGGCTCCCGATGTGACACACGTGGGGGGGCTCCCGTTGTGACACACGTGGGGGGGCTCCGGTTGTGACACACGTGGGGGGGCTCCCGTTGTGACACACGTGGGGGGCTCCCGTTGTGACACACGTGGGGGGCGGGCTCCCGTTGTGACACACGTGGGGGGCTCCCGTTGTGACACACGTGGGGGGGCTCCCGATGTGACACACGTGGGGGGGCTCCCGTTGTGACACACGTGGGGGGGCTCCCGTTGTGACACACGTGGGGGGCTCCCGATGTGACACACGTGGGGGGGCTCCCGTTGTGACACACGTGGGGGGGCTCCCGTTGTGACACACGTGGGGGGCTCCCGTTGTGACACACGTGGGGGGCTCCCGATGTGACACACGTGGGGGGGCTCCCGTTGTGACACACGTGGAGGGGGGGCTCCCGTTGTGACACACGTGGGAGGGGGTCCCGTTGTGACACACGTGGGGGGCCTCCTGTTGTGACACACGTGGGGGGGCTCCTGTTGTGACACACGTGGGAGGGGGTCCCGTTGTGACACATGTGGGGGGGCTCCCGTTGTGACACACGTGGAGGGGGGGCGCCTGTTGTGACACACGTGGAGGGGGGGCGCCTGTTGTGACACACGTGGAGGGCTCCCGTTGTGACACACGTGGGGGGGCTCCCATTGTGACACACGTGGGGGGCTCCCGTTGTGACACACGTGGGGGGCTCCCGTTGTGACACACGTGGGGGGCTCCCGTTGTGACACACGTGGGGGGCTCCCGTTGTGACACACGTGTGGGGCTCCTGTTGTGACACACGTGGGGGGCTCCCGTTGTGACACACGTGGGGGGGCTCCTGTTGTGACACACGTGGAGGGGGGCTCCCGTTGTGACACACGTGGAGGGGGGGCTCCTGTTGTGACACACGTGGAGGGGGGGCGCCTGTTGTGACACACGTGGAGGGGGGGCGCCTGTTGTGACACACGTGGGGGGGCTCCCATTGTGACACACGTGTGGGGCTCCTGTTGTGACACACGTGGGGGGCCTCCCGTTGTGACACACGTGGGAGGGGGTCCCGTTGTGACACACGTGGGGGGCTCCTGTTGTGACACACGTGTGGGGGCTCCCGTTGTGACACACGTGGGGGGCCTCCCGTTGTGACACACGTGGGAGGGGGTCCCGTTGTGACACACGTGGGGGGCTCCTGTTGTGACACACGTGTGGGGGGCTCCCGTTGTGACACACGTGGGGGGCCTCCCGTTGTGACACACGTGGGAGGGGGTCCCGTTGTGACACACGTGGGGGGGCTCCTGTTGTGACACACGTGTGGGGGGCTCCCGTTGTGACACACGTGGGGGGCCTCCCGTTGTGACACACGTGGGGGGGCTCCCGTTGTGACACACGTGGGGGGGCTCCCGTTGTGACACACGTGGAGGGGGGGCTCCCGTTGTGACACACATGGAGGGGGGGTGCCTGTTGTGACACACGTGGAGGGGGGGCGCCTGTTGTGACACACGTGTGGGGCTCCTGTTGTGACACACGTGGGGGGCTCCTGTTGTGACACACGTAGGGGGCTCCTGTTGTGACACACGTGGGGGGGCTCCGGTTGTGACACACGTGGGGGTCTCCTGTTGTGACACACGTGGAGGGGGGGCTCCTGTTGTGACACACGTGGGGGGGCTCCTGTTGTGACACACGTGGGGGGGCTCCCATTGTGACACACGTGGGGGGCTCCTGTTGTGACACACGTGTGGGGGCTCCCGTTGTGACACACGTGGGAGGGGGTCCCGTTGTGACACATGTGGGGGGGGCTCCCGTTGTGACACACGTGGGGGGGCTCCCGTTGTGACACATGTGGGGGGGCTCCCATTGTGACACACGTGTGGGGGGCTCCCGTTGTGACACACGTGGGGAGGGGCTCCCGGCGGTCAGGCCGGGCACTGACACTGCTCTCAGATGGGCTGAGCGTCCGGAGCGGGAGCCGCAGGCAGGCAGCCAGAAGCTGTGTCGGGAGCACGTCCGGAAGACACCTGGGTGAGGCTGGCGCCTGCCCATCCCTGACCGTCCTCTCCATTTCCCTGTCTAAACTATTAACTTAAACATTTTCTTCAAGTAGCAGACGTGTCCACACACTGTTTTTTCATTCTCTTCCTCTTTTTTGCCTTTGAAGATGCAGCAAACGTGTGTGGCTCCATGACCGGGTGGGTTCCCCGTGTCTAACAGATGCAGACACTGTCATCAGCGTGGTCCTGGCTGCTGGGCCAATGGGAGTCCCCCAGGAGGGGCCCCGCTGCCGCAGCGCCACCCCCCACCGTGCCCAGACGCTGAGGGCACCGCAGGTGCGGCTTAGAGACGTCTGCACACTATTTCACATCTCCCACGCTTGCCTGGGAGAGATTTGCCCACTATTTCACCCTGAAACCAACGCCTGAAACTCCTGCATCAGAGAGGTTTGTCCTCAGGAAGATGGACCGTCCCCTCGTCCCACCAGGTGCGAGGAGAAACCGCTAACATTGCCTGCAAAGTAGTAACAAAGAGACTCAAACCAGGCAGAGACAGGAGAGCACCTGGGACCTCAGGCCCCCGCCATTGCTCGAGGGGTCTCTGGTTTTTCTCTTAACCCCCAGACCCCAGAGTTGAAGCTGAAGAAGGTGGACATCCAGAAACACACATGGAAAATGCAGACGACCCCCGAAAAGAGGGGCAGCTGGGAAGCCAACAAAACAAGTTCCTGGAATAATCACTCCATGCCCCCCACCAGTACATCGAGGACACCCATGCCACGGGGTCCCACAGGGGCCTCTACCCAGCCCTGGAGGCTGTGCCCCCCAATCTAGACCAGGTGATGCCAGAGAACACGGGCCAGGGGGATGTCGCAGGGCCTCTGGGGACAGAGTAGAGAAACGCAGAACACACTGGCGCACGTCCAGCTTCTCCTCCCTGCAGCGTTTTCTTGCTGCCACCACATGGATGTAAAGACTGGAGCACTGGCAGCCATACTGGGTCATGAGGTAGTCCTGACTATGAGCTATGTCTCTGGAGGCATCCCATCAGCCGGGCTGCCTGGCCTCAAGCTGCCGTTACGGACAGAAGCAGATAATTTTCATTTGATGTAGGGCACTGGCTCTGACAGGTGACCCTGTGCTGTGCACCCCTGGGGTCTGCCCCTCTCCTCCGTGGCTGTCACTCTCACGTCCCAGCCTCAGGCATTCCCTCTGACCTTGTCCTGCCACCTGCCCCTCCCCACATCTCTGCTCTCCACTGCCCCGTCAGTCCAGTGTTTTGCTTTGCTCTCCACCTTCCACTCCGCGGAAACATTTTTCTAGCTGACAGCTGTCAGGCAAAAAACTGTTTTTCACACTCTCTGAGTTTACCATTCTAGAGGGGAAAAGCCCAGCTAAGACATACAAGGAAAAGAAACAAGAAAGCCGCAGAAACGGAGTTGGTTTGCATAGAAAGGAGATGAAGCTCTTAGAATTAGGGTAATGGAAAGAACAGAAATATTTTTGAAGTTGGCAAGAGAAAGGGAGAAAGAGAAGAGAGAGAAAGAGGGGGGGGAGAGAGAGGGAGAGAGAGAGAGGGGGAGAGAGACGGAGAGAGAGAGAGAGAGAGAGAGAGAGAGAGAGAGAAAGGGGGGAGAGAAAGGGGGGAGAGAGAGAGAGGGAGAGAACAAGCTAAGAAAGTGGTGGAAATGGAGCTAAGGATCAATCTGCAGTGGGGCCGTGCAGGATTTTCTGGGTGACATCCCACCTAAACATAGATGTGCACACGTGTGTGTGTGTGTGTAAGGCTGGGTGACATCCCACATAAACACAGATGTGCACACGTGTGTGTGTGTGTAAGTCTGCGTGACATCCCACATAAACACAGATGTGCACACGTGTGTGTGTAAGTCTGGGTGACATCCCCCATAAACACAGATGTGCACACGTGTGTGTGTGTGTAAGGCTGGGTGACATCCCACATAAACACAGATGTGCACACCTGTGTGTGTGTGTAAGGCTGGGTGACATCCTACATGAACACAGACGTGCACACTTGTGTGTGTGTGTGTAAGTCTGGGTGACATCCCACATAAACACAGATGTGCACACTTGTGTGTGTGTAAGGCTATGTGACATCCCACCTAAACACAGTTGTGCACACGTGTGTGTGCGTGTGTGTGTAAGGCTGGATGACATCCTACATAAGCACAAATGTGCACATGTGCATGTGTGTGTGTGTGTGTGTAAGCCTGGGTGACATCCTACATAAGCACAAATGTGCACGAGTGTGCAAATACACATGTATGCACACACAGATACACACAAACACATGTTCACACACATGCATCTCAGGCAGGTGTGCACACGCATGCTAATATACACTTGCACATGTGCACATGCATGTACATGCACAAATACATGCACACATTTCTATATGCACAAGTGATGTGCACTTGTAGATATACAAATACACACATGAATGTTCACACATGCGTGCACATGTATTCCATATACAAATATATGTGTATACAATGCTCATATATCCATGTGTATGCATCTGTATGTGTGTGAATATATACGCGTGTCTGTATCACATGTGAATGTGCACATGTATGTGTGTGTGCAAGTCTACATGTGTGCATTTGACAGCAGATGTTTAAACAAAGGGATTAAGCCTCATTTTTTCTTTAAATGATGTTGTAGGCGTCTGCAGGTTCTTGATTCTTAGCAATGGAAAGAGACGTCCATGGCCCCGACCACTGATTCTGGAATGCGTCCCACTAAAGCCCTGACGCGTTGACCTGGGGCTCCACCCAGGGCCATGTTTTGGCCCCTCCCATGGCTGCTGGCAATGATGGCATGAGCATGCTATGTGTGTTGTCTGTGATGCCTCCGCCATCCCCCGAGACACCCGCTGGTCCAAGGGTCTGTGCACCGGGCCTGCCCCGCCCCCCACGAACACGCCCCCTGAGCTGGGACTATGCTGTGGCTGGCGGTGCCTGGAGATGAGGGTTTGCTTCTTAGGCTGCATTATTGCAGCCATGGCTGCCCCCTACCGCATGCCCCGCGTCAACCAAACCCCGAAAGGGTCGTTGTCAAAGCTGTGGATTACTGTGTGCGTTCCTACTCCAGAGCGGCAAGACGTCGCTACAAACCCCAAGTGCTCACCACAGCCCTGCCGTGGCACCTGCTCAAACCTGTAGCTAGTGTGAAAAATCGCACTTGCATTCACGGCGCTAACTCTTACTGCTGAACAATTAACTTCCTGCCAGTAATTCAATGCTCCGAACAGCTGGTAGAGTCTCCCGCATGATACCATTGTCGAGTGCACTCTGAATGAATCCTTGGGGCGAAGTCCAGTGAGCAGGAGTGCACGTTGAAAGCGGTGACTGTGTTAAGGACGCCTTATGTTTCGAGACCCGGATGGAACTGGGGCCACCCAGCCTTTTCTCGCAGATGGATGAGGAGGGGAGAACTCACCGTGCCTCTGCGCGGGAATGCGTCCAAAATGCCGCAACTGGAGAATTATAAATTATCAAGTCCTTTTCCACACAAACCCACATGGGCAGCGTTCCAACTGCCCCTTCGGCTAATGGAAAGTTCTGAACCAAGCTACTTGGCTGAAGGAAATAAATGAGCTCTTGGCGTCTCTGGTGAGAAGCAGGGAGCCCAGCCCTGCGCATTCTGCCGGGTCAGCCCCTCCCGCGGCGGCTCCCGCGTGCCTGCAGCATGGCCAGGGCTGCACAGGGAATGCCCGGGCAGGAGACGGGATTTGCAGCTCTGACTACCCCCTCTGGAAGCCTCTGCTTGAATGATGTGTTGTTAGATGAGGAAGGGAATTTGGCTTTCAGAGCATCGCATTTCAGGGGGTCCTTTTTCCCCATGAAATCTCATAAACTTGCGACAGAGGAGATGCTGCTGGCTGAGTGGGGGAGGGGGGATGGGAGGGGGAGGGGGAGGGTCCCACCCAGGGAGGGTCTCGCGCAGGAGAAGGGAGGGTCCCCGGAAGGTCCCAGCCCCCGCCCAGGTCCCGCCAAGGGGGAGGGAGGAGGAGGGAGGAGGAGGGAAGAGGAGGGAGGAGGAGGGAGGAGGAGGGAGGAGAGGGAGGAGGAGGGAGGAGGAGGGAGGAGGAGGGAGGGTCCCCGCACCCGCCCCCGCCCCCGCCCCCAGCAGGGACCAGGGACGGAGCAGCCACACTCTCCGGCCCATTCCTGTCTGTGGGTCTCTGGGTCCCGAATCCCCGACCTCACCTGTTCAGTAGCAGTGACTGCAAGTCCCTGACGCGGATGCAGACCCCGTGGGTGGCGAGAGATCTGAAAGGGAAGGGCTACAGCTAGGAACCTCCCCACACCCACAACTTTATTATAAAATCCACCTGCTGCTTGATTTTTTCCCACACCCTGAGGATAGAGCTTCCTGCCCTTCACATCTGGGGAGGGAGTGATTCCCTGTTTCACTCATTCGCTGGGTCATGAGCAGCCCCGTTGCTGCCGTGAGCGTGAGGCACACAGAGGGGATGGAGCACAACACCGGGGGGTGAGGGTCTTCGTTCCAGGTGGTGAGGCTGGCCAGGAGCCAGCACAGGGGAGAGCCATAGAACTGCAGGAGGTGTCGAGGCCGAGACGAGTTTAAATCAATAAATCAAGGCAAGAGGATGGGGAATATCTGGGACAGGGGTGCTATGGGCAGAACTCCAAGGAAGCATCCCTCCGGGAGGGGATCTCTAGATGGAGAACGGCGTGAGGAGAGAACCAGGCAGAGAGAGACGGGGTGGGGAGAACGGTGCTCCAGCCATGGACACCACGCACTCTGGGGCTGGGGTGGGAAAGAGCTTGGCTCTCGGGAAGCAGCAGCAGCCGGGCTCACCGGCGTATGAGGGCAGAACAGACTCCCAGGGCTGGAGGACGGGACCTTGACGGCCCGGCCAGCGGGTATGTGTTCTGCTCCGTGTGTGGTGGGACGCCCTGGGTAGGGGAGAAAGCTCACAGGGGTGACAGGGCCCCTGGCACACGGTGGGTGTAATCGGCTCCACCACACACAGCTCTGAAAAAACCAGCTGGATCCTTGGAGAACTCTGCCTTCACTGTTTTTACAAAACTTTTATAAATTTTTTATATTTTTAATAAAATGCTCCTAACAAATTTTATGACTATCAATTTAGCTGACCTGCCTGGAACTGCCTATATTGCAAGATGTTTTTAGGTTGTGTGAGCCTTTTTAACCCCCCACGCCCCAGCCATGAAACGCGAAACATTTCCTTTCTGCTGCTCTACAAGTTATGGAGGAACTGAATGGTGCCCCCGGGGCTCCAATCTCTTTGCTCCTTCCCTTCCTCTTCCCACGAAATCTCCCTGCAGAAGGATCTGGAAGGGTGGAAAGACACACTGACGGCGAAACCTGCCAGTCTTAGCCTCAGGAAGTGAAGTCCCTGAGCAGGGAGTGAGGAGATATGTAGAGCAGGAAGCTGACAAGCTAGGAGCTGTCCCTGGTCTGGAGCAAGCCTGCCCTGGCCGTGCAGGGCACTCAGGGAGCTGTGGCCCAGGGCGCTCCTGCGGGGCGGCAGGCAGAGGGTCCCCGCGCAGCTGTCAGCGCTGACTGTGCATTGGAAACCCAAGGCGCCTGAGCTTCCTCCCGAGCTTTCCCAGAGCAAACCCCACACTGGCACCCTCACAGGGTCCTCAGCTGGTCCTCGTGTGCAGCCGGGTGTGGAACCCTTGACCCAAGCAAACAGGACCACGGACAGCTCACAGGAGGCTGGGGACTTCACAGTGGCCTTGAACGCCCAGGGCCTCCTTCTTCCCCGTGCCTCCTATGCTTTCTTCCCTCGTGTGCAGAAGCAGCAGAACAACTCCCACTCTCCTGGCTGTCACGTGGAAGCCACATGGAATGTTTACGAGAGTGATCCTGGCAAAATCAGGGTTCCATGAATGTCATCCATGAATGTCAGCTGTCAGCACTGTCATCCCCACCAAGGCCATCACTATCATGTCTTGTGTGGTTGCCTGTATAGTTTCTCACTTGTCACATGGTCATTACCACGTTGCCATCATCATCCTCATAACAATCATCTCCATCACCTCCACCACCATCACCATCATCCCCACCACCATCATCACCACCACCACCACCATCACTGTCACCTCCATCACCTCCACCACCATCACCACCACCATCAGCATCACTGTCACCATCACCATCTCCATCATCTCCACCATCATCTTCATCATCCCCATCACCATCATCACCACCACCACCACCACCACCATCAATATCACTGTCACCTCCATCCCCTCCACCATCATCACCATCATCCCCATCACCATCATCATCATCACCATCAACATCACTGTCACCTCCATCACCTCCACCACCATCATCATCACCATCATTGCCACCACCATGATCATATTTATCCCCTCCACCACCATCACCACCACCACCACTACCATCAGCATCACTGTCACCATCACCATCATCACCATCATTGCCACCACCATGATCATATTCATCACCACCACCACCACCATCAGCATCACTGTCTCACCACCATCATCTGCATCATCTCCACCACCATCTTCATCCTCCCTACCCCCATCATCATCGTCTCCATCACCACCACCATCATCATCGTTATCATCATCACTGTTTTCCTTAAGGCTTGGAGGACACAGGCTTTCACTAATTCTGTCCTCAAAACAGAATTGTTCAACAAAATTCCAGCCTTGGAGTAATCACCGCTCATCTGGCGTAGCTTGATTCCGTGAGGAGAAATGCCCCTGGCCTGTCCAATCAGCATACACCAGCCTGTCCAATCAGCATACACCAGCCTGTCCAATCAGCAGGCACGGGTCTGTCCAATCAGCATACACTAGCCTGTCCAATCAGCATACACTCGTCTGTCCAATCAGCAGGCAGGGGTCTGTCCAATCAGCAGGCACCAGCCTGTCCAATCAGCATATACTTGTCTGTCCAATCAGCATGCACGGGCCTGTCCAATCAGCACGCACTCGTCTGTCCAATCAGCATATACTTGTCTGTCCAATCAGCAGGCACGGGTCTGTCCAATCAGCATACACCAGCCTGTCCAATCAGCAGGCACTCGTCTGTCCAATCAGCATACACTCGTCTGTCCAATCAGCAGGCACGGGTCTGTCCAATCAGCAGGCACTCGTCTGTCCAATCAGCATACACTCGTCTGTCCAATCAGCAGGCACGGGTCTGTCCAATCAGCAGGCACTCATCTGTCCAATCAGCAGGCACTGGCCTGTCCAATCAGCATACACTCGTCTTCCAATCAGCAGGCACGGGCCTGTCCAATCAGCAGGCACAGGTCTGTCCAATCAGCAGGCCCAGGTCTGTACAATCAGCAAACACTCGTCTGTCCAAAAAGCATATACTTGTCTGTCCAATCAGCATACACTCATCTGTCCAATCAGCATACACTCGTCTGTCCAATCAGCAGGCACGGGCCTGTCCAATCAGCAGGCACAGGTCTGTCCAATCAGCAGGCACGGGTCTGTCCAATCAGCATACACCAGCCTGTCCAATCAGCATACACTCGTCTGTCCAATCAGCAGGCACGGGCCTGTCCAATCAGCAGGCACGGGTCTGTCCAATCAGCATGCACGGGCCTGTCCAATCAGCATACACTCGTCTGTCCAATCGGCATACACTCGTCTGTCCAATCAGCATACACTCGTCTGTCCAATCAGCATGCTCTCATTGTTCACACTTTTTCTGAAACCTGGAGCTCCTTACCTCGCAAAGAAGCTCCTGGCTTCCCTGCATCTTCATTTATTTGCTTGGAAAGAAATACTGAGGAGGGCAGCCAGGGGTCAAGTGAGAGGTTCAGTTACTTGCAAAGTCGTTTGCTGTAATGAAGAAGAGAAGTGCCCATTCCTTTTTTAAAAAAGTTTTTCTTTTAAAGATTTATTTTATTTATTTGAAAGACAGAATTACAGAGAGAGGTAGAGCCAAAGAGAGAGAGAGGTCTTTCATTCTGCTGGTTCATGCCCCAAATGACTGCAACGGCCGGGCTGAGCCGATCTGAAGCCGGGAGCCAGGAGCTTCTTCCGGGTCTCCCACATGGGTGCAGGGGCCCAAGGACTTGGGCCATCCTCCACTGCTTTCCCAGGCCACAGCAGAGAGCTGCATCAGAAGAGGAGCAGCTGGGACTCAAACCAGTGCCCACATGCGATGCCAGTGCCGCAGGCTGGGGCTTTAACCCACTGTGCCACAGCACTGACCCTGAGAAGTACACATTTCTACACACAACCAGCAAAGCACATTGTTAAAAAATCGTGGCAAACTTTTGCCAGGCCAGAGAGTAGGACATAGCATCTGGAAGTTTGGTTTATTATTCTTTTATTAACAGTGAGGTCGAGTCTTTTCTCAGAGCTATGAGGGAGCTTCAGAGGTTCCAGGGACATGCACATTGCAAAGAAACCATGCAAGGATTTCCAATCAATTGTGGTAAAATAAATTTACCTTTTAATTCAATTTTCCACAAGCGTTTGAAGCCCTTTCATATTATTTTAAAATTCTACCTTGCTGTTCACAATGTTAGCCTATTCATGGCTAAGATGTTTGCATTTATATTGGTTGATTAAAATGTCCTTTATACATCGAGGGTGAAAATATCTTGTTTTTTGTATTTGGACATTTCCGCAGTTTCCACTGTCAGATAAGCGTATATCCTCCATTTTTGTATTTATTAAGATGAGACCGCACAGTGATGGAGCATCTTGTAGATTTCTGTCTGTTCTGAGTTCTTTCTTTTTCCAGGCCATCATGTGTTTCTTCTCTCATTGAAGCCACACCAGGGGGTGCGTGTTGCCTCAGAGAGGGTTCTGGGTGGTGAAACTGGAAGAATAATTGAATAACAGAAGCTGCGGTGAGTGGCCAGAGAGAAAAGCAGAGATCTCCGTGCTGCCTCTCGGGGAGCTGGTGTGTCCGCCCCAGCCCAGGAGCTGCAGGGCAGAGGTGTGTACGGGGAGCTGGTGTGTCCGCCCCAGCCCAGGAGCTGCAGGGCAGAGGTGTGTACGGGGAGCTGGTGTGTCCGCCCCAGCCCAGGAGCTGCAGGGCAGAGGTGTGGACGGGTCCTTGCAGACCTGTGGTCCCAGGGCCCTCACAGTGCTCTCAGCCGCCTGATGTGGGGCGTCTGTGCACATCTGCCTGTGCCCACGAAGCTCTCATAGATGAGACCAAGACAGACGTGGTGCCGAGAGCACAGCTCGGCGAAGAGAGACAGCAACCAAGGGCGGCTCGGCGGCTCTGTGAGCCCGAAGTCCTGTCAGCCCTCCCTGGACCCTAAGCTGACCCAGAACACCCTCACAGGTGTAAGATCACGCCCTGCCCCTCTTGGGACCAAGGCTATAAGTAAGCATGAAATAGCATAGGGGCTGGCGCTGTAGAGTATCAGGTAAAGCCACTGCCTGCAGTGCCAGCATCCCATATGGGCGCCAGTTTGAGCTCCAGCTGCTCCACTTCTGATCCAGCTCTCTGCAGTGCCCTGGGGAAGTAACTGAAGATGGCCCCCCGCACCTGTGTGGGAGACCCAGAACAAGCTTCTGGATCACCTCACCTCCGGCCATTATGGTCATCTGGGGAGTGAACCAGTGGATGGAAGACCTCCCTCTCTCTCTCCCTGGCTCTCTCTCTCTCTCTAACTCTGTCTTTCGAATAAATAAAATAAAATAGATATTTTTAAAATATGAAACAATGTATAGGGGAATAAAGTGGCATTTCTTTACATCTGAGGGTAGTAGTTAGGATACATATCCATGAAGTGTGTGTATGCGTATGCATGTATGTACACATGTGTGCATGAGATTGCATGTTGTACATGTATGTATATGTGCACGTGTGTGCTATGTCTAGTTTGTGTGCATGAGTATATGAGTGCATAGGCACATATCTGTATGTGTGTACATTTATGTGTGTATGAGTAAGTGTGCATGTGTATGTTTACAGGTATTTGTGCATGTGTGTATGTGTGCATTTGAATGTGTGTAGGTATGTATATGTGTGTATGTGTATACATGTGTGTGTGTGGCTATGTGTGCATGTGTGTATGTATGCGTGTTTGTGTATGTGCATGTGTTGCTGTGGATTCGTTCTGAGAGGAGCAGCGTGGTGGGTGCAAGAGGCGCGGAGTCACCACACAGACCCCGGGAGTCGGGTGAAAGCAGGCCTGAGGCGAGTAGCCTGCAGACTCGTTTATTTCAGTTGGTACAGCAGCTTATATAGCCAAGACCAGCCAATCCGGTTAAGGGGCGGTCTATGCCCTAACCAATCACAGCCTGTGGCCAGGCAGGCTCTGTTGTCAGGTGGTTTCCCAGGGGGTTTCCAAAGCCATTCCTGAGTAACTGACACTCGCTTGCCAGCGGCCATCTTGGCATGGCCTTCTCATTCTACCACATTTCTCATTCCACCACATGCATGTTTATGTTTATGTGTATATGTGTGAATGTATATGTGCATGGGTATGTGTGCATGTATGTGTATGTGTGTGCACGTATGTGAATGTCTGTGTGTGTGTGTGAATGTGCATGTGTATGTGTATTTTGCTCTTGAATCCCTGTGTGCTCATAGCAGAGCATATAATCCAGTGTAAGGATTTACCATTTTTAAAAGACGAACTCTCAATAGCTTATAAACATGTGTGCATATGCATATCATGTGTGTGTGTATGCATGTGTGTACTTTACCATAACCTGGAGCAACACAGTCATTCTGTGTCAAACTCTAATGCAGTTTTCACAGCTCAGGGTCTTTCTGTGGACAAAGGCTCCAGACACCGACTGCTCTCTCTTTAGCCTGTGGCCTCTGGCGTTTCCAGGCAATGACTGAATTCTGTAAGATTTCAGAGTCGGGTAGGAATCCTCCAAACAACGGCTTCTTTCTCAAAATCTCCTGGAAGTTTTTGCCGTCGGGGACCTCCTGGCCCTCGCCTGGATCTGCTCCGTGGCCAGGGCGGGTCTGGTGCCTGGGCTGTGTGGGTCTCACTGCCCACAGCCTTGCGTGTTCTCCCAGCAACCTCTGTGTGTGTAATTTTCAGTACAGTTTTTATTTATTTATTTATTTATTTATTTTTGCATTCAATAAGTACAGCTTTAGGAATATAGTGATTCTTCCCACCACACCCACCCTCCCACCCACACTTCCACCCTTCTTCCTCCTCCTTCTCCCATTCCCGTCCCAGTCGCCACTAAGATCCATTTTCAACTGACTTTATACACAGAAGATCAACTCCATACTAAGTAAAGATTTCAATAACTTGCACACACACAAAAAGCTGTTCCTCAACAGTGAGACAGGGGCTGTTCATATCTTCCACTTGATACACAAAACAAAATAAATCTTTGAGAACAAGTTTTGTAGTTAATTCTCATAATATGACTCATTGAAGACAGAGATCCTGCATGGGGCGTTAGTGCACAGTGACTCCTGTCGTTAATTTAACAATTTACACTCTTATATATGATGTCAAACACCTGAGGCTCTTGACATGAGCTGCCAGGGCTATGGAAGCCTTTTGAATCCACAAACACAGTCAGTATTTAGACAAGGCTGTAAGCAAACTGGAAGTTCTCTCCTCCTTTCAGAGAAAAGAACATCCTTCTCAGATGACCACTTCTTTCCACTGGGGTCTCACCCCAATCCTCTATGTAGGACATTTTTTGCCATAGTGTCTTGGCTTTCCATGCCTGAAACGCTCTCGTGGGCTTCTCAGCCAGACCATGAAGCCTTAAGGTCTGATTCTGAGGCCAGAGTGTTACTTAAAGTGATTGTCATTCTTTGAGTCTGCTGTGTGCACTGCTTCCCATGTTGAAGCATTCTCTACTTTTTAATTCTATCTATTATTGTTACCAGACCCTTAATCTTATCCATATGATCACTTTAACGCTTAAGATGCGATTTTTACCACCAGGCTTAATGGGATTTGGAGTCCCATGGCAAGTTTTAGAACTGTACCCTTAGAAGAAAGTCTGTAGGAATGTACACAGAACTGTACAGCTTTATAGTTACAAACTTCCTCCTCCCTCTCTTATCCCCACTCTTATTTTATACTGAGATCTATTTTCAATTAACTTGATCCAAATATGATTAACTCTATGTTAAGTAAGGAGTTCAACAAATATTATGGGAAAAGAAACTGTTCCTCAACAATCAAGACAAGGGTCATTCAATGCTTCTCAAAGTGTCAATTTCACTTCTACAGATTGCCTTTTAGGTGCTATGTTAGTTCTCACAAGTCAGGGAGAACGTATGGTATTTGTCCCTTTGGGACTGGCTCATTTCACTAAGTATGATGTTTTCCAGATTCATCCATTTTGTTGCAAATGATTTGATTTCACTTTTTTTTAACTGCTGTGTAGTATTCCATGGTGCACATAGCCCACGATTTCTTTATCCAGTCTTCGGCTGATGGATATTTGGGTTGATTCAGTGTCTTATTCTCCCCAGTGTTATGCATTCACGTTGGTCAGAGCTGGGGCCACGTGCGGAGTTTCCCGCTGGTGGTGCTGGGTGTTGCTACTTTGGCGTTTCTGCTCTGTGTGTTTGTGGTTTCTTGTCCACCTGTTTCTGTTTAGTCACTGTTTGGGGAGGACTGGGAACTCTGCGTCTGCAGGGATTTCTCTACACGTTGTGGAGCTCCTGACGTCCACAGGGCCTAGCGTGGGAGGCGGGGTGGGGGCGGTAGGCAGCAGAGTTGGCAGGCGGCTCCACCCTGCCCCACCTCAGAGAGAGGCCCAGGCCCCAACACCAGTGTCACTGCTGGCTCTGCAGCCACCAGAGGATGACAGCATGGCCGCCGTGAGCGACAGCCCCTTCACGTCCACGTGTCCCCCTCGCCTTGCCACGGAGCGATTGCCACTGAGACCGCAAGACCCTCCCCGTTTGCCCCTCACGTTGCCACGCTCCTTTCTTGCTCAAGGAAAGAACACTGGGTCAGTCGTGGCCTCTGCCTCTGGTCTAAGTGAGGAACGGTGTTCTGAGCTGGGGTGGCACTCAGGGGCCCGGGTCACCTGCCGGGTCATTTCTCACGGTCACACAAATGAGGGGAGGATGTGGGAAGGGGCTGAGTGCATCTGGTCCTGTGTGGGACGTGGGAGAACAGGGCAAGCCACAGGGATGGTGTAGAAAAGCGGCAAGTCCCACCGGCACACCCTGGCATGGACGCATCGCGGATTTCTCCGCACTGGAGTTGCGTTTTCCTGCCTGGACGACACTGACATCAGCTTTGGCATCCGTGTTCCCTTCCAGAAAGAACTGACAGCAATGGAGAGGACCGGTCACTTGCTTGAGATGGAATTTTCCCCCTCTGGGCTGGGCTGGCGCTGTGGCTCAATGGGTTAAGCCGTCATCTGCAACGCTGCATTCTATATAGGCGAGGGTTTGAGTCCCAGGGGCTCCACGTCTGATCCAGCTCCCTGCTAACGCATCTGGGAAAGCAGTGGAGGATGGCTCAAATGCTTGGGCCCCTGCACTGACATGGGAGACCCGGATGGAGCTCCTGGCTCCTGGCTTCAGCCTGGCCTGGCTATTGTGGCCATTTGGGGAGTGAACCAGTGGATGGAGGAGCCCTCCGTCTCTGTCTCTGTCTCTGTCTCTGTCTGTTTTTCTATCCCTCTCTCTGTAATTCTGAAATAAATAAAGTAAATCTTAGAAAAAAAGGAGTGTTCCCTTACCTGTACACTCCATCCATTTGTGCTGGGCTGTGTTTGTGTCAACTCCAGCTGTTCTATCAGACGCCATCCGGGGTTGCCGAGAGGGTGCCTGGTGGGTGCAGCTATCGTCTGTGTGCAGGGGGCTTGCAGTCAGGGATTGTCCTTACTGACCCTGGGCCCGATCCAATCAGCTGGAGGCTTTTTACAGTGAAACTGAGGCTCCCCGAGAAGAATCGATTCTTCTGTGGACTCAGCCCCAGCTCCTGCCCTGGAGTCTGCAGACCTCAGCAGAAGCCGTTCCTGGAAACAGCTCTCTCCCCTGCCGCAGACCAGGTGAGGCTGTGCCTGGGGACAAAGGATGCCTCTCAGGTAGACAAGATGTTCGCAGGACCCAAGTTCCTGGGACGTGCAGAAGTTGAGGGAGCCCGGGAGACACACCTCCCACCCCGCACCTGCTGGCTCTGAGCTCACAAGTCAGCTTGCTGCTCTGACCTCGAACTTGGGTCCTTTCTGCCCACATGTGGCGCCCGCCCCTGTGGGATGAAGGATCTGCCAGCACAGATGTTCTCTGCCTCCTGGAGAAGGTGGGGGATGTGGACCACGCTGCGCTGGCTTGAGGACATGCAGGAGTCCAGTGGCACCTGGTCAGGACAAGACCGGAGTCTCTTTGTCCACGCTGCTGCCTGCTGTGCAAGCCCCCGTCCCTGCCCAGTACTGAGCCGGGCCAGGTGGGAAATTCCATTGGAATCCATTCATCAGTGAAAAAGGTTGGTAAACAGAGAGGAAGCCATGGTTGTGAGTGAAATCTACTGCAATTCATTCCTCCGTTATTTTCAGATTCTTCCTCTTTCATCACAGGTCCTGTAGAGAATTTGGAAAAGAAAACCTAAAACCCAGACTTGGGGAAAGATGGTGTGCAGCCACGTCGGAAGCCTATTCAGTGACCAGCCACGTGGGCTGTGGATACAGGTGTACTCTGATGGGTAACGTTGGGCCACACGTAAACGTAAGAGAAAGCTGCCGTCTCTGTCCCTCGTTGTTAAAGTGTCACAGAACCCGAGGGCCAGCCACTTCACTTAGGACTCACTAAAGATGTTCGGTGAAGGGTACAATTTTCTCTGCACTGCCTAAGGACCCGGGAGACCTCGGCTTTTTCAAGCTCCATCCAACGAGCTCCCTTCCAAATCCAGGCGAGGCGGCTGGAGCGGGGGCTTCGGGTTCTGCTGAGGAAGTGGCCACAGCCGGGTGGGAATGGAGTGTCTCGGCTGGGGACAGGGACCCTCGAAGAAGTGCAGATCTCAGGGCTGGTCCCACGTCTCCCCGTCCGTCTTCTCAGATCATCTGCTTGGCAGCCCCAGGACGAGGGGATGCTGCCGCTACTGGGGTGTGCGGATTATTCCTCAAACCTCAGTAGCAACAAAGAAAGCGAAGCACTCGCTAGGCGCAGCTCTCTTTGCAGGTAGCAGGAGTCAGCATTAGCAGCAGCTGCAGCATCCACCACCCCCAGAGGCAGCACGGGGGCTCTGCCCCGAGATGGAGCTGGGAGAGGCCTGGGCGTGTGACAGCCGTCCACCCGCAGCACCGGGGGACAGCCACCTGCCACGGGTGCCTCCCCACCCTGGTTCCATTCTTTTTAAAAGATTGGTTTAGGCCAGCACCGCGGCTCACTAGGCTAATCCTCCGCTAGCGGCACCGGCACACCAGGTTCTAGTCCCGGTCAGGGCGCCGGATTCTGTCCCGGTTGCCCCTCTTCCAGGCCAGCTCTCTGCTGTGGCCAGGGAGTGCAGTGGAAGATGGCCCAGGTGCTTGGGCCCTGCACCCCATGGGAGACCAGGAAAAGCACCTGGCTCCTGGCTCCTGCCATCGGATCAGCGCGGTGTGCCGGCCACAGCGCGCCGGCCACGGAGGCCATTGGAGGGTGAACCAACGGCAAAGGAAGACCTTTCTCTCTGTCTCTCTCTCTCTCTGTCCACTCTGCCTGTCAAAAAAATATAAAAAAATAAAAGATTGGTTTATTTGAAAGGCAAAGTTACACACACAGAGAGAGACACACACACACAGAGATATCTTCCATCTGCTGGTTGATTCCTCAAATGGCCACAGTGGCTGGAACTGGGCCAGGCTGGGTCTCCCATGCCGGGGACAGGGGTCCAAGCACTTGGGCCATCTTCTGCTGCTTCCCCTGGTGCAGTAGCAGGGAGCCGGTCAGACGTGGAGCAGAAGGGACTCAAGCCGAGGCCCATACGGGATGCCTGCATTGCAGGTGGTGGCTCTATCAGCTGTGCCACAGGCCGCTCCACCCCAGTTCTGCTCCTTAAAGTGACATTGGAGCCCGTCTTCACAATGAACTAGGGACTCCAGGAGGAGGACGCACTGCCCTACGGAAGAATTCTCGGTTCCATCGCTGCCTCCCTGGTGCCTCAGATCACTCCTGTCTGATTTTCAGAGCGTGTGCCCACGTGGTTCCCTGAGTGTCTTTCGGGAGTTCTGGCCTCAAGTCCTCTTGCGTGATCACAAAAGCGCTCCGGGGCTGTTGTGGCTGTGTTTTCCAAGCCCAGCGAGAATCCGTCTCTCCTGCTGGTGAGGGTCGGGCTCTCTGTCCAGCCCCATGGGATGCACCTCCAGAGAGCAGCTGGGTCCACACTGAGAAAGGCCGTCTCTCTCTCTCTCAGCATGGCCGGAAGTTTCACTCGGAAACGGCCTTTGTCCCCAAGTGTCTCTCTGACGCCTGTTTGGCAGCGCCCTGGAGAAGAGAGTGTGGCCGGTGAGCCACGGCGTGTGCACCTGCCGGCCCTGGATTCTGAAGTGCCTCTCATTCAGCCCGCTGCTGTGTGAAATGTTAACACTGTCTTCCCAGCGAGTATGTTATACAGACTTCCTGTGAGAAGCCACTGCTAAATTGTGGGGCTTCTCGGAGCTAACGTGCTTGCTCTGGGACCTGGCTGTGTCTCACGGAGCCCGCCTGCTGGGGCCCAAAGCTGGAGGGGTGGCCCGACCCCAACCTTGGAAACAGGCGACCCTCCAGGGCTCCAGCGACGACAGCACTGCCCCTCTCTCCCCGTGGCCACATAAGTGCCTCGCCCCACGGAGTCTTGCCATCTGGTTAACAGGCCAACGCTCCCTTGAAAGGACACCAGTTTCCACCAGAGTCCAGAAAGCCCTAGACAGACCGAGAGAGCAGCCCAGGCTGGGCTTGGGGCTAGATGTTGCCTTCTGGTTCCTTTGTAAATCAGTCCAGTCTCTTTGTAGGTGAAAGACAGAGAGAACCCAATTCATCTCCATTTGGTTTAATTAAAAAAGAAGAAAGGGGCAGGGGACACACACAGAGAGAGAGAGAGAGAGAGAGAGAGAGAGGGAGAACTTCCGTCCACAGGCTGGCTCACCCTCCAGATGCCCATGAACCAGTGGCTGGAAACGCAGGTTCAGGCCCCGACACGGGTGATTCTTTACTGCATTCCAGAGACACGACCTCCAAGGAGACACTTTCCCCTTTGCAAACGTATGCGGCTAATTTGTTAGGATCAATGGCAGTGTCACCAAGGGAAGCTGAGGTTAAAGATTAAGATCTGTAGTCATCAACACACCTCGCAGAAGGGCTTCCTAGAATTGAGCCTGCAGCCGGCGTCACCAAGAGCTGCAGAAGGCGTCTGCCTTGGACGTCTTGCAACACGATCTTGTTTCTCAGTTTGCAGAACCGCCTGGCGTTGTGTCTGCCCTGATAATGCTCTATCTCTGGGACAGAGCGGCTGGTGGCTCCTGCACCTCCCCCGGCCTGGAGTGCTTCTGCCCACTGACGCCTTACGTGTTCTGTGTGTGTGTGCAGCGTGCGTGCATCCTGCTCTGTGATTTGGGGAAGCTCGTCACGTGTTGCAAGCTTCCCGGAGGGCTGAGTGCCGCAGCATCAGAACCGAGGTTCTGTGTGTGTCTGCTCGCGTCACGGCCCCCGCGTGTTTATCCCAGGATTAGAAGCAGAGGGAGCCCCACCCTGGAACACAAGTGAACGCCCTGGGACCTCGAAGGCACTGCCTTGGCGGGAATCGTGCTGCATCCCGGAGAAATTTGAACTCACCCTGTTTTGATAAAACAAAATTTAAGACATCAAGATCAAGTCCTGTGGGAAAAAGTCAGATTAAAACTTGCCTTCTCTGGGCTGTGGCACAGCCAATAAAGTCGCCGCCTACAGCATCGGCATCCCATATGGGTGCTGGTTCACTTTCCACCTGCTTCAGTTCTGATCCAGCTCCCTGCTAATGGCCTGGGAAAGCGGCAGAAGAGGCCCAAGTCCCTGGTCTCTGGCAACCCACACGGGAGACCTGGAAGAAGCTCCTGGCTCCTGGCTTCAGGCTATCTAGGGAGTGAACCAATGAGTTGAAGAGCCCTCCCTTTCCCTGTGTGTGTCTCTTTGTAATGACTTTCAAAATAAATAAATAAATCTTCAAGAAGAAAACTAATGCTGTGTCTTGGCACAGTCCTGTGTTTATCCCGCTGAAATTACGGCAAGAAGATAAATCATCCCAGCACGCCTAGGCTGCAGCTAGTGCTCCTCCCCCAACCTGTCACCATCCTCGTCTGACGTTAACACTGCCCAAATTTATCCCCGTCATCTCTCTCCGTGCTAATCTTTGGCACGAAAGCTGAGTTACGTGAGTGGCACTCCATCATACGCACATGCTGCACTCTGTTTAACCATTCATCGGCAGGTTTCCGCCTTCGGCGAGAGTGAGTGGTGCCGCGGTGAACACCTGTGGTCGGGTTCTTGGTCACTCATGTGGTGTGATGTGGACGCACCCGGCGGACTTTGTGCAGGTGAGGAAAGCCAGCCACGAACGGCCCCATACTGAATCATCCCCTCCACACGAAATATCTGGAATCGGTAAATGCAGCGAGACAGTGACTGGAGGCGTGGGGGGGGGGTGCGAGACACGGCAGGGGCTTTGCAACTATAGGAAGGTGACAGGTGCCCAGCGCCGTGGACACTCCGAAAGCCAGTCCGTCGCTCACTGGAAAGTGGTCAGTGGTTAATCTTGAATCACAGATTCCATCTTAAGGACACACATTTCTGTGAATACACACAGAGTGGGTAGTGTCTCCTTTGTCCCCAAGTCCCCGTGGCCCACCCCAGTCTCTGAACCAGAAGCCGCTCGATAAATGTGTGAATTAAATCCCAGGAATTAGAATTAGACAATTTATCAAGCCCATTTTGGGTCTGATATTTCATATTCCCTATTGTGCGGATGGCCAAGGAAGAACCCATTATTCTCCATTTAAGGTGTGTGAAATGTCAGGCCGCCGACTCCGCTTTAATTCACAGCACCGTCACCTTTGCCGAAAGCCCTGATGATTGATTAAACCTGCTTTTCCTGGGTGAGCGTAATTCTTCGCATGCAGCCAAGGTGGCGCCACGCCTCTCAGGGCTGGCAGAAGGCACGGTGGAAGGTGTGTGGCTACTTTGGAGTTTGGAGACTGGACAATGGGAGTTTTCCGTGGGGATGGCGGCCGCGCCCACTGGGCTGCTGGGCTGGCATCAGGGCAGGGGGAGGAAGCGCGGCCAATCCATAAGGGCCACGTACCTGCCTCCTCAGCAGACAAGCTCAGGATAATATCGTGAGACTGGAGATTTTTTTCATCAATCAGCCGTGATGGAGCAGGGGACAGCTCCCATCCATCTTGTCGCTTCTGGCTCCTCGGCCGATTTTCCCAGGATCACCCCAGTTTGGGCAATGAAAGCCCTCTCCCAGGACCTGGAAGTTTTAGGTGGTGAGTGAGGAAGGTTGGAGGGAGGGGACAGAGCCGCCTTGCTTCCAGCTCCCGCAGGCAGGGACACAGGCCATCCACCCGTGAGCCCCGAGCCCTGACGCCAGCCGGCCCCCCCGGGGTTCCGTGCAGGTGCACACGCTATGGCATCACCAGCATCTGAGTCGGAGGTGTGGAGACTGCTGCTGTCCCGGGTGCCCCCCGCCGTCGTGGCTCCGTCGTGTCCGCGTGCTGGGGGTTTTGGTCTTTAACACTAAGTGTTTTGAGCAAGTTTTCTAAGAGCTGAGAATGCCCCCCGAGCAGGTCATGCTTTCAGCAGAGGATGGACGGCCGGGTTAGGCTAGGGAGGACCCGCAGAGAGCATGGCACACAGCATGCAAGGAGGACTGGGGACCAGGTGTGCGGGGCACATGCGGGGAATAAACACAGCCCAGAGCTCCGCAGTCAGTGAGCACGCCTCTGCCTCTGAGGAGGACCAGTGCTCTGCTGAGAAAGGGACCACTGAGTCAGCGTGGAACACACACACACACATGTGTGCATGTATTGTCTTGCATGGTGACCACTGAGGTAGTGTGGAGGACACACACACACACGTGTGCATGTATTGTCATGCATGGTGACCACTGAGTCAGTGTGGAACACACACACACACACACACACACGTGTGCATGTATTATCATGCCATGGTGATCACTGAGTTAACATGGCATGCCACGGACACACACGCATGCACGTATTATCATGCAATAGTGCTAGTGACCACTGAGTTATCGTGGCGTGCCATGCACATGTGTGTGCCTGTATGATCACACCTCAGCCTCAACGGTGCTAGGAGACTGAGCGAAGCTTAGACACAGCAGCTGCCACGTCGCTGAGCAAACACGCACGGAGCTGTGGATGCAGGTGCCTGGGCCGCTCGGCCGTGGAACCGGTCCTATCCACTCTTCCCACGCAGTACAGCACAAAAGAGACGGTCCCCCAAGGCGGTGGGGACTGGGCTTTGAAAACAGAGTTTCAGATGGCTTTCTTGATTTCCATGGAGATTTCATCGAACCACAGAAACCACAAAGTAGCAGCCGTTTTTTGCAACTTGGCAAAATCCGAACCAGGCTTTGCTCCTGCACCGCACACGGACAGATCCCACTCAGAGCGCAGCCTTCCCGAGGAGAGCGGTCGCTGACGGTGCAGTGTTTGCAGCACCAGCCCGTTCTGCACACACAGCTCAGTGGGCGGTGGTCTGTGTGCCTGCCACAAAGCGGCCTCACTGTGAAAGTCGGTGGCCCAGATTTCATTCCTTAACGAGTGTAGAAATGCGTTACAAATTTTGAGCTTTGTTAAAAATGTATTTGCTAGGCAAAGGGAGAGACAGAGGGATCTTCCATCTGCTGGCGCACACCCCAGATGCCCCAGGGGCTGATAGAACCAGGGTCAAGGCTGAACCCAGGTCCCCCATGAGTGACAGGACCCCAGTGTCTCGAGCGGTCACCTCCGAGGGTTTGCACTCGCGGGAAGCTGGGGTCTGGACCTGGTGGTGGTTTGATGCAGGAGGCTGGCCTCTCAAGAGCTGGGCTAAATATGTAATGAATTGGGTAAATGAAGGAGACAGCCCTGGTGGGCACGTGGGAGACGCCGTCAGGGGTTAAATTCCTGTGTCCAGGGCGTGGGACAAGAATGTGTCCTTCTCCCAGCCAGGAACAGGGCGGGGACCAGGACGACAAAGAGGACGGAGATGAGGACGACGTCACACAGCACCCTGGAGGCCGCTCTTCCCAAGCCACTCAGTCACCTTGAAGAGGTCGCTAGGAACCTAGGAAAAAAGGAATGGTGGCTCCTGGCTGTTTAGCATCCTGTGTAAGTTATTATTTTTTTTAAAAATTAAACATTTATTGCATTTATTTGAAAGGCAGGATTATGAGGTATGGTGGGGAGAGAGGGAGGGAGAGAGATCTTCCGTCTGCTGGTTCACTCCCCAGATGGACCAGACCGAAGCCAGGAGCCAGGAGCTTCTTCCAGGTCCTCCACACTGGTTCAGGGCCCAAGCCCGTGGGCTGTCTTCCGCTGCTTTCCCAGGCCACTAGCTTGGAGCTGGGGACTTGAAACAGCACCCATGGGAGATGCTGGTGTTGCAGGTGGTGGCTTAGCCTGCTGTGCCACAACGCCAGCTCCTTGTAAGTTGTCTACAGGAAAAGAAAAACATGTTTTTTAAAAAAAGACTAACCCAGAATATTTAAGGAAAAACCACTCAGAAGGGACCACCGGTAACAGAACTTTCCCGTGTCTTCACAGAACCGGACTTACTGGAGGTCCCTCTCTGAGTTCACGCATTCACGCTGCCCCGTGATTTTCACCATTTTCTCTGAGCAAAGAAGTTTCCCTTCTGCAGACATGCAGTGTGCTCCAGGATGTTTCCCCGCGAGGGGCTGGCTTGGATAAGAGTGCTCCACGGTTGGGGCCAGCGCTGTGGCGTAGCCAGTAAAGCCGCTACCTGCAGTGCCAGCATCCCGCATGGGCACCGGTTCGTGTCCCGGCTGCTCCACTTCTGATCCAGCTCTCTGCTGTGGTCTAGGAAAAGCAGTGGAAGATGGCCCAAGTCCTTAGGTCCCTGCACGCATGTGGGAGACCTGGAAGAAACTCCTGGCCCCTGGCTTCAGATCGGCACAGCTCCATCTGTTGTGGCCAATTGGGGAGTGAACCAGCAGATGGAGGACCTCTCTCTCTCTCTCTCTCTGCCTCGCCTTCTCTCTGTCTCTCCTTCTCTCTGTGTAATTCTGTCTTTCAAATAGATAAATAAATCTAAAAAAAAGAGTGTCCCATGGGAAGGGTCTGTGTGGATGCAAACAGCGTGGTGGACACACAGGGGCACTGCACAGGCGCCTGTGAGCACAGGGAGCACAAAGGGGAAGACAGCCCTTCAAGGCACACACCTGCTGGACTGGCAAGCCACAGCCCGTGTGCCGGCCACAGCCGATGCTTCTCCGTGTGGAATTACAGCACGGCGTCCACCCTCGCTGGAGGGACCGTCATGCAGACTCGGTGAGGCCAGAGCTGACGGCACAGATGAAGCTTACCTTTGGCTATGTTTTGTTTCCAAATTGCACAGAAGGAAAGAAGGGTGTCCCGAGGGTCACAGGTGCATCCCTGGGTCCCCGGCACGGCGATCACAGCCCCACACTCGTCCATCTGTCTGCTGTCCCATTCACAGCAGGAACTCAGAAGCGTTCATGGCCACGGCTGCCAACTGCGCCCATCGCTCAGAGTGGCGGAGACAGAAAAGCCTCCTGGGGGATCTAAGACCCTGGTCACGCGACTGGCAGAAGCCATGATGTGACGCAGCAGAAACCCCATGGTTTGTTCCTTGTCAGACCATTGCACGTGGTTGACTGCGAGACCTCCGGAGTGTGGCGTCCATTTCCCACTCCTGTTTGGCAACCACAGGGGATGCCCCTAAATCAAGGTCTTCTGCAGGAGGGCCTGGGCCCCTTCCTTGGACACAAGTTCCCCGGCTCCCTGCTCAGCCTTTGCGGGGGCGCTGGGTGCCCCTGTCGGACACAAGATGGGTGCGACCGCATGCACAGGGTGGCGAGACCCTGCAGGCGAACTGGGAGCGTTTGCACCCCACTTTCAGAGGAACAGGTGGGCATGGCGTCCTGGGGCGCATTCACCCACAGGAAGCTTGGTGAGGACAGAGGCCTGCAGAGACAGCCCGGCAGTGCCATGTGCACGGGCAGGTGTGTGAGGGTCACTGTCTCAGGACACACCCAGTCTCACCCTCACTAGCCCTGGGTGCGGGGCACGCCGGCCCTCCCAAGCTCACTTGAAATCGGGAGCAGCCACGTGACTCGCACAGAACAGCCGTTTGCTCTCTGCCGTGTTCTTTCCCTGTGTCATGGTCCTCAGTGCTCCAGGCAGAGCTGCCCATAGCCTGGGTCCCGGGGAGGGGCCAGCACAGAACACTGACGCCCAGTGGGTCCAGGGCTAAGGGAGGAACCAGCCTCTGCTGTGTGGCTCCATGCCCCGAGAGTCTGCAGGCACAGTTATCAGGACGTAAGCCAGCCCCCGTGTCATGGGGGAGAGGCACGACAGCTCACGAAGCCAACGCTGTGGGTTTTGTTGGTCGATTCCTTTGCTTTTCAGTTGGATGTATTCTTGCATAGCATGCATGCCAACAAGGACACTTGAAAAAGTTTATGAAAAAAGGGAATTAAAAGATAAGTTTATTGGGTGCAAAACCATTTCCAAGCCGAAGCATAGCTTCCCTCATTATACATTTTTTTTTAATTTATTTGACAGGTAGAGTTACAGACAATGAGAAAGAGAGACAGAGAGAAAGGTCTTCCATCCATTGGTTCGCTCCCCAAATGGCCGCAACAGCCGGAGCTGCGCTGATCCGAAGCCAGGAGCCAGTAGCTTCTTCCTGGTTTTCCACATGGGTGCAGGGGCCCAAGCACCTGGGCCATCCTCCACCACCGTCCCAGGCTACAGCAGAGAACTGGATTGGAAGAGGAGCAACCGGGACTAGAACCGGTGCCCATATGGGATGCTGGCGCACTGCAGGCAGAGGATTAACCTAGTGCGTCACAGCGCCGGCCCCTCCTCATTATACATATTTTCCACAAAGTTTTTGAAGCCCCCAGTGCCTGGTCCTCTCCCTGAACATCTCGTTGTTGCTGTCCATGTTTGATACGTGTGCTCTGTCCTTCCAAGGGGACTACGCGAGATGCACGTTTCTGCTCTCCCTCGCGGCCTCATGCTGCTCTCTGTGATGATGCCGAATGATATGTCTGAACCTGAGCTCCCTACAAAGAAAGAAACCAGCTTGTCCAGCCTGGGCTGAGGTCAGGACAGCTTGGACACCCCGCTCCCTCATGGGCAGGATAACAACATGGAGACCCCGCTCCCTTGTGCGCAGGATAACAACGTGGTGATCCTCAGGCTGCGTGGCCAAGTTTCTAACAAGGTCAGGCAGGTGAGAATATCTACTATCTGCCATAAAAACCCCACACACCCCTTCCTTTGTATTTAAATTCAAAGTAAGGGAACCCATAGGCAGGGGAGCGTGTAGCGAGGGCCATGCCCCTGTGAACAGGCACCAATCTGCTCCCGATCGCCTAGACCGATTGCGTGTTAACAGAGTTAAATGTGATATCTTGCTCCAAATACATCTTTATGCTTTTAACTCATAAGAGGTTTTATACAGCTCCGCCGAACTTGCCTTTGCAATTTTTCTAACTGCGGAGGAATCTCTAAAGGAATTTCACAATTCAAAGACGAACTCTCTTATTTCCAGTTTCATAAGGTCTCTGCCCTAAACTGCCTTAGACTTTCCAACAGCTTGGCTGGCGCTGCAGCTCACTAGGCTAATCCTCCGCCTGCGGCGCCGGCACACCAGGTTCTAGTCCCGGTCAGGGCGCCGGATTCTGTCCCGGTTGCCCCTCTTCCAGGCCAGCTCTCTGCTGTGGCCCGGGAGTGCAGTGGAGGATGGCCCAAGTGCTTGGGCCCTGCACCCCATGGGAGACCAGGAGAAGCACCTGGCTCCTGGCTTCAGATCGGCGCAGCGTGCTAGCTGTAGTGGCCACTTGGAAGGTGAACCAATGGTAAAGGAAGACCTTTCTCTCTGTCTCTCTCTCTCTCACTGTCCACTCTGCCTGTAAAAAAAAAAAAAAAGAATTTCCGACAGCTCCTAACTGACCCTTGGTGGTTCCAGCTCCCTGGACAGGGTCCCGGAGCAGCTGCTTCTGAACCTACATGTCGCCTCGGCGTACCACAACCATACTGAACCAAAGGCGAGAGCTTGAAGGCGGGCAGAGGAGACCAGCTCTGTTTACAAGGCAGGAGTCTTGCTGTTTCCTCGGGAGCTGGGTGCTGTGAGCACAGGGCCGTCCACACACGTCCACAAGGAAAGGATCGAACCGTAGGCCAGACAAAGCCCTGTCAGTCATTGGTGACAAGTCAACCTCTCCAGCGCAGCAAGGCTCCGATCCCCTCTGAGCAGGCACCCAGCACTTCAGGAAGCAGAGAGCAGATGCTAGCCTCCCCACTTCTTGGGTAACAACCCCCACATGTCCCCCGGGCTCTGTGGGTGTGAGCTTCGGTCCCTGAGCAGAGTCAGATTCCTGCCCCGGCCCTGGCTGTGGTCTGGTGTGTGCCCGCATCCACTCTCTCCACGCTGTACGCACTGAATGTGTGCGGTTTTTGTGAATCAGTTGGGCCAGAGAGACAGGAAGCCCAGGGCAGATCTCAGTCCTCTCCCCAAGGTGGGTGGGTGCAGGAATAGGACTGGGATGCGTGTGTCTCCCAGGACAGATGACAGCAGCCAAAGACAAAACTGGGAACTTTCCAGCAGGAACCAGAGCATATCAGAGGAAGATCCTCCCTTGTCCCTTCAGCCACTCTCGACGGGGACTTCAGATGAGTGTGCATGCGAGGAACAGAGCCCGCAGCCTGGCTCACTGGATGGCGGGGGGCAGGGGAGCAAATCAACAGCTGACACAGTGGCCCTGAGGGGTGCCCCAGGCAGGTGCGGCTGTGACACCCACAGAGGCAGGCTGTCCACTCTTCTCTCTGATGGGGCACAAGGGGCACTTTTGGAGGTCTCATCAGAGGAGAGGGCCCAGGGCTGCTGCTGCGGGGCCCACGCACAGAGCACTCACGCCCACGGGGTCCTTCCATGGCCCAGGCTCTCCCTCTGCTGGCCACTGGGGCAGAGTCCAGACATGTTGCCCAGCCCCTCTGGGTAGACGCATCGGACTTGTTCAGGCAAGACAGCAGACGGGCAGGTGGTTTCTCGTCTGCAGGTGGATCAGGGGTCAGCTAAGCTGTGGGCTTCAGGATTCAGAGACAGAAGAAATGGGAGGAAGCCAGCATGGAGGTGCATGGGAAACAGCACGCTTTCAACAAGGTTTTGCAGGAAGGACCAGTCACCAGTTTGAGACGGCACCTGCTGTGGGATCACAGACGAGGGAGCAGAAATGGGAGTTTGCCAGCTTTCCTGTAAATGCTGCCCGTGGTCGGCAGGACAGGCAAGCGAATGGCTCAGGTGGGGTAACCTGGGAGGAAATGGAAGAGCTGGACCCTGAGGCCTCATGACCCCGCCCCCGCCATGTCTCTGCTGCTCACGAGGGTTAATTGGGCAATGAACTCATGCAAACCTTGGCTAAGGCTCTATCCCCGGACGACAGCTTCCTGCAAGGTCGCAGAAACTGGAAGCTGACTCTCAGCGCAGCCTGTGGTGTTGAAGGTTTGGGAATTTAGGTTTTCGGCATAAGTATATCCATGAAGCGCCTGGGACAACCTCGTTCTAAAAGCTCATTCCTTTTCCCCTTCAGTTCCAATCCATCTGTGTATCCTGCATTTCACCTGGGAATCCTGCAGACTGGTGCATGTCGTGGGCTGGAACAGGGGAATCAACGGATCACAAGGAGACTGCTCACAAATGGAGAAGCCCAAGAAATCCTGATTACATTGGATACACCTGGGATGACTGCGGGAGTGGTTGTTTAGAAACTTAATCAGGAGAATTTCCTTGGGCAGAAAGTCTGGAGTCAAGAAAGCAATTATTTTTGTTTCCTCGAATTGCACTTCTTATTCCAGGGAGACAACAGAAAATGCTTGTTTTTGTGTGGGTGGTTAAGGCCAACATCAGTAGCAAGGAAGGAATTATTTAGTAATCTTTTCATAAATATTTAGGACTATGCTTTTGAGGGCAGTGAGGACCCCGGAACAAACACCCATGACTTCCAAGCCAGTGCTTTGGGTTTCCCCCAGAGAGCTGTTTTATTTTCTCACCATTGGGGAAATTAAGCAAACATTTGAAATGAACTGCAAAATTGGACCAAGATATAAATAATTCACAAGGAGTTTAATGGACTCCGAAGCCGGAGTGTTTATCAGAGTGAGGCATCCTCCACGCATCAGCTACCCCTGGTTTCCTCTCGCACTGTCCCATACAAAGACCATTCTCTTGTTGCAAACCTTAACACACACCTTGCTCTAGCTGCTCTGACATCCCCTAAAGGAGGAAGGAGCAAGAAGCTCAGGGCTCTAGGATCCTGATTCCTGGCTGCGCACCACGTGGGGTTAGGACGGGCTTGGGTGTCGAGGTCCCAGAGAGAAGTGACTGGGACTTCCGCATCTGGGCCATTGAACTTGAAACACTGCAGGAGCGCCCTTTGTCGTAGCCTGGTCTGCCGGGCTTCCTGAGAATCAGCATCGTGTTAGAATCGTAAGCCAGTTCTCTGTTCCTAAGAAAGACTTAGAGGCTAGAATGTGAGGGCGACCTCCCAGTGGACAGATGGAAGACGCAGAAGTCGGCTGCGTGGGAGGAGGTGGAAGAGAAATGAAGACACACATCCCAGAAGACGTCCCCAAGGAGAGATGAGAGCAAGAGAGAGAGGCAAACTCTCCCCGCCCCTTGTTCCTGTTTCCCAGAGCACCCTGAATTCCTGGGGTCTAGCTGAGGTGAAAGGGCGGATGTGCAGGGCTCTGAGAGGACCAGGACTCCCCAGCCTGATGCAGTTACCAGTAATTACTGTCTCCTAGGCTCTGTGCCAAGGAGACAGAGACCAGCACACGGAAACAAACAAGACACAGTTCTCCCCCTCAGGGTAGAGTGTTCGAGGGTAGCCAGTGAACGGATCTGTTACAGTTGGGTTGGCGCGATGATCTGTGCAGGGTGAGGGAAATGGTCTCTTGGAGCCACACACAACAGGCATCAGAAAAGCACATCCGTTCAGCCTGAGATCAGAGAGACCCCCTGAAGGAAGCAGGTGCACCTGGAGATGGGGAAATCAACTGGGACAAAGTCAAGCCAAGGGCTTGGGTAGATGTGAGGAGGGAGAGAGTGACAAGGACAGGGATTGGATGGGCATGGAGGTGGAGAATGTGACAAGGACAGGGATTGGATAGTTGTAGGGAAGGAGAGTGTGACAAGGACAGGGATTGGACAGGCATAGGGAGGGAGAGTGTGAAAAGGACAGGGATTGGACAGGCATAGGGAGGGAGAGAGTGACAAGGACAGGGATTGGACAGGCATAGGGAGGGAGAGAGTGACAAGGACAGGGATTGGATGGGCATGGAGGTGGAGAATGTGACAAGGACAGGGATTGGATGGGCGTGGGGAGGGAGAGAGTGACAAGGACAGGCATTGGATGGGCGTGGGGAGGGAGAGAGTGACAAGGACAGGGATTGGATGGGCATGGGGGTGGATAGTGTGACAAGGACAGGGATTGGACGGGCATAGGGAGGGAGAGTGTGACAAGGACAGGGATTGGATGGGCATAGGGAGGGAGAGTGTGACAAGGACAGGTGGGGAGGGAGAGGGAGCAAGCAGGGGCATCCGTGTGTGCAGACCCCCTCAGGTGAAGCAGACCGAGACCCATCCGCACAACTTCCGTGGACCTTGCATTTGGGTTGGGGGGGGGGGGGTGCTGGGAAGTGGGACTGGAAGAGGGGCCAAGCTGCTTACCCAGACCCGATGCGGCAGGCTGGGTTCCGGGCTCTGCTGTGATGCCAGAAGTTTCGTTGGCCTCAGACTGGTGAGGCTGTGGAAGACGGATGTGAGGATGGAGACGGAGCCAAGGCTGGAGACCAGTCAGAAGCCGTGGAGACGGCGGACCCCGAGGTGAGCAGCCCCGGCCAGCGCCCTGTGAGCGGGACAGGGCCTCTGATGCTGGTGGCCGTTTGCCTCCTGCCTGGGATTCTCTCTCAACGGAGTCATCCCCCTACTCCTTGGACCTCTCCAGCTGTTCCGGGTGTTGTGTCACATCTGTCGGGATGCTGCACACTGAAGAAAGTGGCAAAAACCCTCCCAGCCGAGACTTCACCACGGGGCCAGGGCTCAGTTCTGCAGAGAAAGCCCGGAAGGAGGCGTGTGCCAGCTTTGACCAGCCAGGGCACAAAGGGCCATTGTCTGTGCCTCCAAGTCCCTCACAGGGAGACGGCGTCCATGTGGTCTCCCCACAGTGCCTGCCTACAGGGCTCGATGTCCACACAGGACAGCATCCAGGCTCAGAGGTGGGTGCGCAGCAGGAGGGGCTCGCCTTGGGCGGTGCTTTCTTCCTGGGGGGCATGGACCTTACCTGGAAGCTCCCAGCGGACTTCCTCTTATGTCTCATTGGCCAGAACGAGGTCACATGTCTGCTGTTAGACCAATCACTGGCAGAAATAGAGATCGAAGACAATGACGTAATCCAATCATGATTACGTCCAAGAGGCAGGCGCTAACCCCCGTGCCTGACTCAACACAAGGAGAAAAAGGGAGAGGGTTTTGGTCAGGCCACAAACAACGTTTGCCACACTGGGCAAAATGGCAGGATCCGGGGAGTGTTCCGTGGTCATCGACAGAGAGGACCCATCCTCATCACACCCCAGGGACGGCCGCTATTTCTAGCTTACAGTCTAATACGGGAGATTGCACGTGCCTTCCCCAGGGGCCCACGGACAGGGACAGAGACACCGGCTCTGAAACTCTTTCCCCCTGGCTGTTTTCGCTTTTTCTACCGTGAAGAGTCTGTCTCCTTTGCTGTTTAGAAGAAGCATATTCCGGCTCCTTCTTCCGGAAGGAGCGGTGGAAGTGCAAGCTCACGGCCGCCGGGTGACAGCAGGTGCTCTCCCAACGCATCACGTGTACCAGCTCATTCCACCACTACAGCAGCCCGGTGATACGAGATGTGTTGTTGGGGCCAGCGCTGCGGCATAGCAGGTAAAGTCGCCGCCTGCAGTGCCGGCGTCCCATATGGGCACTGGTTCAAGTCCCAGCTGCTGCTCTTCTAATCCAGGCCCCTGCTAATGCACCTGGGAAAGCAGCAGAAGATGGTCCAAGTGCTTGGACCCCTGCACTTGCACGGGAGACCCAGAAGAAACTTCTGGCTCCTGGCTCTGGCCATTGTGGCCATGTAAGGAGTGAATCAGCAGATGGAAGACCTTTCTCTCTGTCTCTCTCTCTCTGTCTATAACTGCATCTCAAATAAATAAATCTTAAAAGACATGTTGTTGTCTGAACCTTAGGGATGAGGGCTGTGTGACACAGAGGTGGAGTAGATGCCCCACAATACCCAGCGAGTGAGAGTCAGAACCCGGGTCTCAGCTCAGGCAGTTTGGGGCCACGTGTGGATACCATAAAAGAGGCTCAATTTGGGCTGAGAACAGAGTTCAGTGCCCAGTGAGAATTTTAAAAAAAGTCTTTTATCCAGAAAATGTATGTACCTCTGAAAAAGAGAGGTAATAAAAACATAGTAGGCAGGGCCAGTACAGTGGCTTAGCAGGTAAGGCTGCCACCTGCAGTGCCAGCATCCCATGATGCTGGTATGAGTCCCGGCTGCTCACGGCCAGCAGGTGCTCTCCCAATGCATCACGTGTACCAGCTCATTCCACCGCTACAGCAGCCCAGTGATACAAGATGTGTTGTTGGGGCCGGTGCTGTGGCATAGCAGGTAAAGTCGCCACCTGCAGTGCCGGCATCCCATATGGGCGCCAGTTCAAGTCCCAGCTGCTTCACTTCCGATCCAGCTCTCTGCTATGACCTGGGAAAGCAGTGGAAGATGGCCCAAGTCCTTGGGCCTCTGCACCTGCATGGGAGACCCGGAAGAAACTCCTGGCTCCTGGCTTCTGATCGGCTCAGCTCCAGCTTTTGTAGCCAATTGAGGAGTGAACCAGTGGATGAAAAACCTCTCTCTCTCTCTCTCTCTCTCTCTCTCTCCCTCTCTCTCTCTCTCTCTCTCTCTCTCTCCCTCTCTCTCTCTGTGTAACTATGACCTTCAAATAAATGAATAAATAAATCTTTTAAAAATGCTGGAAAAAAACCTAGCAGGCAATACAGTTTCCAAACTGAATAATCGCTATGCTTTTAAATGATTAAAAAACGAAATCAGAAAGTGATTGATACAGCCACTTTGTAGGCAGATCCTATCACCCACGAATCCTGCCTTTAAATACTTGCCCAGCAGGATTTTGTGCATCTCTGTTGCCAAAAGTAATACACTAGAGTGTGCAAAACAGAAGTATTTATAACAGCCAGAGACTGGAAACTGCTCAAATATTCAACTTGCTGAGTAAATGATCAATTATATATGTATGTATATAATTTATACCATAAAATAGAATGACAGACTATTCAACCACAAACAAAGGCATCTGAAATTGCAATAAAAGATACAAAGAGAATTAACAGATATAAGGTTGAATGAAAATAGTCAGCTACAGGAATACGTACAGACTGTGTGAACCTGCTTATGTAAGGTGCAAACTCAGAGAGATAAGCCCTTTGTTAGAAGCCTCAGGTGGGCGCCATCGGCGGGAGGGGGCGCAGGAAGGGGCTTCCTGTGCTGGTGCACAGGTGAGCCCCGCTGAGAAACCCACCGTGGTGCGTGGGGAGGAGCACGCTCCAGGAGCCCGCCCTGGTTTAATTAAAACGCGTTGGAGAGGTCAAGGACTCGCCCTTGCTGCGATACTGCCCACCCGCCTTTGCCTGCGGTGCTGCTTCTGTCCTGGGCCAATCTGTGCTGTGTACAAACTTCTCTTTTCTTTTCCGTGTTCTTCCGTGGGAGGAAGAGGCCTTCCTGTGACAGATCATCGCCCGGCGTGCCTGTGTCCCCCAGTGTTAAATTGAACTGAGAGAGGCTGGAGGAAAGAGCTGTCGGCCTGCAAGGACGCGGTGGGCTCGCTCTGTTCTCGGCCTCGCCGGGACGGCCAGTTTCCTGGATGCCTCTTGCAGCACCAAGGTTGTTGCTTCTCTAAAAGTTGGGATCTCATTCAAAGGCATTGGGAGGAACGTTCCTGGGCTGCTGAACTGCTGGTCAGCAGTTTGGGCAGCGGGGACAATGAACGAATGCATCAGTTCTGAAACCCTGACCCACGCTGTCAAAGGGAAATGGAAAACCTTGAACTCCGTGACTGTGCGTTGCCTTGTGAGTTATATGGTCAGAGTTAATGGCTTTTTGCTTCACTATTATATAAGGCGAGTGGACAGCAACGTGACCAGCTCAGCCAACCTCAGCCACTCAGCTCCTACTCAGGGTTTTAAATACAGGTCTCAGCCGGCGCTGCGGCTCGCTAGGCTAGTCCTCCACCTAGCGGCGCCGGCACACCGGGTTCTAGTCCCAGTCAGGGCACCGGATTCTGTCCCGGTTGCCCCTCTTCCAGGCCAGCTCTCTGCTGTGGCCCGGGAGGGCAGTGGAGGATGGCCCAAGTGCTTGGGCCCTGCACCCCATGGGAGACCAGGAAAAGCACCTGGCTCCTGCCATCGGATCAGCGCAGTGCATCAGCCGCAGCGGCCATTGAGGGGTGAACCAACAGCAAAAGGAAGACCTTTCTCTCTGTCTCTCTCTCTCACTGTCTACTCTGCCTGTAAAAATAAATAAATAAATAAATACAGGTCTCATTACAAGACAGGTGGCCGCAGCACATCAGCTGCCCCCAGTACACTGGTCTGGGGAGAGGAACATGCTTGGCCCCGGGGCCCCTGGGAAGCACTGTGTTCCCCCGAGAGCAGAGTGGGGGGCATGGGTGGGCAGGTGCCTTCCTGTGGTTACTGGGAGAGGAATCAGACTATAGGGGCTTTGGTGTAGGGGCTGCCTCCGGATTCCAGTCCCTGGGCCAGGGGCTAAGGCGGGGAGAGACCTAGCGAGGAGGCTGTGGGATGCGGATCTCACACAGGAAACCTCCGTTAGCTGTGGGAATGCTAACCCCAGGAGAGGCCGCCCGCCCTGCTCAGCAAGACCCCTGAGTCAAAGCATCAGAAACAGGACTTGTGAAAATGCAAAATTCACCCACGGGGTCGACCCCGGATGACCTGGGCGTGAGCCGGGGTCTGGCCCTTCTGAGCTCACGGTGGGCTGCAACCCTGAAAGATGAGCCCACACTGGGAATTCAGGGCTTGGAGGTGTGCAATGGGAAGCTGTGGCCCCGGTACAGACCTCTGTACCTCCCGTCCCCGGCACCCCACCCTGTTACCTGGCGAGGGGGAGGGGTTTTACGTGCTTTGTGCTAAATGCTCAGTGTTGATCTGGCCCGAAGCACCCAGTGTGTTGTTTTTCTCAGTCTGAGGTTTGTTGGTTGAGTCAAGAAAAAAAATCCTTAAGAAAATTAGGGACATACATTCTTCCTGCGGCCTCTCCGCGGGCAGGGACTCAGAGGGCTTTTCTCAGATGTGGGCGCAGGCTGCACGGAAGGTTGAGCGGTGCTCCTTTGTTCCCGGCCGGAGTGGTGCAGCTCCTAGTGCACGTTCCTGGGACGAGGTCTACGTGGAACCTGTGCACCTGCCACGGCATCCCTCTCCAGAACCTCACTCTCCATCTGTGAGATGGGGACAATAGCAGGAGCTCCCCACGTGGCCACCGGTCGCATGGCGGACGGTGTACACAATGAGCGAGCATGAGCCCTGACCGCCACGGGCACCGTATGTGTGGAGGACTGTGTTCCCCAAACACGGGGGTGATATGTTCTTCACTGATTTGTGCAGCTGCTGTTCATTTCATCCTGGTATTTTTTCCTCTCCGATTGGCATTGAGCAGGCTTTTACAACTTGAGGTATAGAATCTGCCAGAAGTTAGGCTGTGGGACGACCAATTCCAGCTGCACAATCTGATCTCTGCATGGGCACTTCGGGACTCTTGTGGCTTGAACCCAAGCCCCAGACTCCGAGGGAAGCCGGCACTGGCCACGTGCCCCTGGGCCAGCCCCCGCTTGGCTCACGCTGAGGAGTGAGGGTGAGCAGGCCCCTCCTCGCCCAGCCCAAATGAACCATCCCCGCTGAGCGTGTGCTGTTTTGTTCACAGCAATAAGTGAATCTGAAATCGTAAAAGCTCCGTGATGTTTAAGAATCTGTTAACATCCATGTCGCTACTTTTTGTCAGCAAATAGCCTCAAACATCCACCCTCGCCAGCTTTAAGATCATGACAGTCCCAAGCGGACAGCAATCTTCATTCTGGAAATACACAACCGTAGGAGTAACACCTGCACCCCACCCTTGTGAAGAACGTTCTTTCGCAGATGCTGTGAAAGGTAGAATTGTCTGCCTGTGCTGACTTCTATGAAGCTGAGTGCACCTGCATTTTGTAATCTACATCCTTATATAACTGTCACCGAGAGGTCTACAGATTAGCTATGAATGGAACAGGCGAGGTATAGGTTCATATAATAGCTATATAGATATACCATAATAAATTAGTCATATAGTACATTACATGTAGATTAACAATAGATCTAAATAGACCAGATGTAGATATACTTTGTAGAGTAGACGGATGTAGATATAATTCTTTTCTGACTTCAGGTTTTTTATTATTAGAACAATACAGTGGAAACTTTTATATGAAGTGGTGTTAAAGTGCATCCCTGTGTCTGATGAGAGTTAACCAGTTACATTGTGTAGATGTTTCTCTTATAACCAAAGGAAAGGGGAACCTGGCTGCTTCCCAGTCAATGAGCTTGTTTCCTTCTCTACTAAAAGGTTGCAGAACAGACTATAAAAGGAGCTGCAGAGTGGATACAAAAATAACTGAGGGCACTTGTTACGGCCTCTCCGAAAAAGGCTGTTTTAAAGAGTCTAAAGTTGCTCACAAGCCCGGGAACCCTTAATTCACTCTGAAAGGATCGCTCAGCTTGGTTCGTCTTTGTCAGCTAAATCATCAACAGAATCTCCTTGAAGATGAACCAGACGATAGTAAAGCAATCGGCTCCCTTCCAGCTCGGCACAGACGTATCCGCCCTCTGAGTGGTTTAACCACCGCGGTCTCCTACACCGGCTGTGTCCCACAGAGCACCACCGCCCTCCTTAGGTGGCTCCTTTATTTGTTACAACTGATGGAGTTCGTCATTGTTCAATCATTAGCAACCTGAATACACGCATTGGTATTCATGCACACCCTGGTGATCCTCCAGGGACATGTGAAGGTATTTGTCCTCTTACTAGAATTTTCTGGGTTCTAGAGAATTCAGCTGTCTTGCTGGATGCCCATACAGATGGGGCCGTGGTCACTCATTCCTGAGTTCCTTCCAGATCCTGCCTTGCGGTGTCAGCCCTGTTAGCTGAGGGCTGCAGGCTGCTCGGTGCTGCTGAGTCATCACCTCTTAACCTCTCCGAGAGAGCTTCAGCGTCAACCAACTCCGTCAATGGGGAACTCACTCTCTAGCCAACCAGAGCAACTGAGTCTCCAAATCTCTCGCGCTTGGAGAGACAGTGCTATGCGTGTGCACATTTCCCCAGTGAGAAGAGAAGAAAGGAAAGAACTCGAATGTACAAACGTTGGGGTAAGCAGCTGAAAAAGTTTCCAAATTCATTTATATTTTTAGCTCAATTAGTTAGATCTATTTATAATTGCATATTATCTAAAATGATAAACATATTATTTTTACCATTCTCAAATTTCTAAAGTGATTAATTTACTTTTAAGATTTTTGGTGATTTTGCATTTATTTGAGAGAGAGAGAGAGAGAAGCTCTGTCTGCTGGTTCATGCCCCCAGATGCTTGCAGCAGTCAGGGCTGGTTGGGGCTGGAGACAGGAGCAAGAAATAGAATCCAGGTCTTCCCCGTGGGTGGAAGGAACCCGCACACCTGAGCCATCACTCCTGCCTCCCAGGCCCTTCACTGGCAGGAGTCAGGAGCCAGAGCTGAAAATCCAACCTGGGCATCTGATGTGGGTCCCAGGCATCTTAACCTCCCCACCGGACACTCGCCCCCAACGCAACACATTTAAATGTACCGGATGTGTAGCCTGCACGTATGTGACATCAGCATGCTTTCAGCGTAGACGCACCTGTCTAACGTGGTTGTCCAGAGCACCTCTGTTGAATAGCTGGAGACAGTCACATTTGAAACCTGGGCTTCATGCTTGGGCTGGAAATGCCGCCTCAAGCCACCAGCGCCATTGCCTCTGCTGAGGGCACTTCCGGCTTCCCTCCCACTGCTGAAAACCAACCACAGCAGCCACTCAGATGACGTTCACGCAGAGGTTCTAGGCGGTGGGCGAAATCTAACACTCATGGCTTCAAAGTCACGGATCGTGGAATCTCTGCGGAGTTTTTATTGTTATTAATGTTACTGCTATTGCTTCTCTCCTCTTCCTTCCCCTCCTCCTCCTCATCTTCACATTTTCATTTTCTTCTCAATCATCATTTTTTCTCTTCTACCCTCTTCTATCTCTTCTTTAATCAGTGATGTCTCAGTTATCTTATACTGTCAATGATTGGAGGAAATTCATGTGAATATGTTTTATTTGGTTTAGAACAAAGAAAGGGTGGATAGATGGGTAGATAGATGGATAGACAGACACACAGATGGATAGACAGACAGATGGATAGAGGGATAGATGGACCTGTTCCACATAGAGATTGGAAGTTTTCTTCTCCTGGTATTTGTGAACTTGTACCTTTCCAAAAATCCTTCTTATTAATATTCAAGACACTCCATATTCATTGTACCAGAAATAAAGCATAGAGCAATTGCTGTGAGCAGGCATCTCACTGTGTTAATTATTTATTGTCGTGTAACAGAATATCCCGAAATAGTCTCGGCAGCTGAAAGCCACAGACAATGAACATCTCACAGCCCGTGGAAGGCAAGGATCTGGAAGTGACTCCGCCATCAGGATCGGGGTTGCCATGGCGGCGCCAGCCAGGCTGCAGTCACTGTAAACCCGGCTCGGCAGTGTGCTCATTCCTCAGGCCTCAGCTCTCCATGTGCGAAGCCCTCCAGGGCTCCCCTCTCTAGAGAAGACAAAGAGCTGCTCCCCACTGAAAGCCAGGACTTTCTGTAACCTAATCTCAGAGCAGCCATCCACCACCTTGGCTGTATTCTGTGCATCGGAGCCATCCTAAAGGTGCTGGGGTGGGGGCTGCGTGAGGCTGCCGACAGCGTGTGGTGGGGACGCTGACGCCCCCAGGGAATCTGTCGGCTCCCACACCCACCGCGTGCAAAGTGATAGAAACCCAGGGCGGGATCCAGTCAAATACCAGAGCACTGCCATCGACAAACGGGAAGCCACTTCCTCAGAGCCATTCCAGGAGTTGAAGCTAGAAACAGAGAAAGACACATGCAGCCCTCACTTCCCGCACAAACCTCTGTCCACCAAAATGATGGAGGCGAAGTGTACTGGAATCTATTTATAGTCACAGGCAACTACCTATCATCACGTATCTATTTATAGTTGCATTATAACCACAGGTATCTATTTATAGTCACAGGCAACCACCTATCATCACGTATCTATTTATAGTTGCATTATAACCGCAGGTATCTATTTATAGTCACAGGTATCTATTTATAGTCGCATTATAACCACAGGTATCTATTTATAGTCCCAGGTATCTATTTATAACCACAGGTATCTATTTATAGTCACAGGTATCTATTTATAGTTGCATTATAACCACAGGTATCTATAGTCACAGGTATCTATTTATAGTCACAGGTATTCAACATATCTGAGTATCTCCTATTACAGAAGTTACAGAAATGAAATTCAGTCCCTTAAAGACATAGTCCCCCTTTAGCTTTCCTGGGACATTTCACTTGTGATTGTTCATGTTGTTGTCAGCTGCAGTTTGACTCGTCCCATTGTGTGCCGAGGTGCTGTCAATATGTGCTCATTGGGTTTGGCATTATGTTTCTGCACTCGGTATAACACAGCGCTGAGTCAAACGTAATGGTTTTGAATGAGTCTCTGTCTCGGTTATGTGGGTTATCTTTGTCTCCCAAGCCAGAATAAGAGCACTCTGGAAAGAAGACACAGGACTTGCTCATTTTTATAACCGCTTTCTTTTGCTCCGCTGGTCCACATGACATAGCCCAGGCAATTTAGGGTTATTTTTAAATGAAGTTAAATTGATGAATGTTCCTGGAACATAGGCACTAGGAAATAACAGTGGTGGAGAGATGCCTTCCTGGTCATTTATCTAAAAAAGAAGCCAACTCTTACCTTAGAATTGGAGAATTATTAGAGAATAAACAAGGTCCACTATATTTCCATTCCCAACCATGCTGGGCCAACAGGGATTGATCCAACTCTCTCAGAGAGAGCAACTAAGCCCCTGTTTAATAGACACAGACAGCTGCCACCAGCTTGCAGATACCGAAGGGCTGCCCCGAGTCCAGATCGGCACGGACAAGACCCTCTCAGTTTGCACAGTGGTCTGTGCCGCCTCCCCTTCTCGCCCGTTCTCGGTGGCTGTGCACAATACCTAATTGCCTAAATGACAACCAGCATTTGCTTTGCTTATGAAGCTTTGCTCTGGGCAAGGGTCGGCCGAGAGGTGTCCTCTGAGCTCTCCTGCTACTGGCTGTGCTGAGAGACGCAGGCAGGGCACCCACTTCTGGAGGACACAGTCCCCTGGATGCAGGTCCCGGGAACTGTCCCCGATGCACAGTCCTCTCTCCAGAGCCCATCGAGGCTTCCTCACAGACGCTCTGCGTTACAGGCAGGTCCGGAGCCCACAGATTCCCACGTCACCAAGGATGTGGGGAGCGTCTGCAGGTCCCATGCGCTTATTTTACTTGTGATAAGCTTTCGCCTTGGTCGAGGTGAGAATGAGAACAGATTCCTTTGATGGTGCAGGTAGACCGGTTCACACCACAGAAGCAGATCAACTGTTTCTCTAGCTGTTATTCTGCCAACACCGCTTTTCTTAGTCAGTCTTTGAACCATCGAGGTCATCACAGGTTGGCGTGTGCCGGTTACAAGCACGTTGCAAGGTTTAGGCTGTGATCGCCTGCGTAGTAGGAAGACGTGAACCAAGCCCGCTGTGCCTTGGAAATGCTGCGAGATGACACGAAGCCCCCGCACTGCCCCGGCGGCTGTGTTCCTGTTCCAACTCCTCCAGCTAGAAGCTGAACATTCATGCACATTCTTTTAAAAGCCGAATTCGTTTCTTCCAATTCAATGATGGAACTTTCCACTAGGATGGTAACACAATTCGATTTTTCGGGAATGCTAAGCCTGGTTCTGTCTTGATGATTGGGTTATTAGTTTGACTTCTATGGAAAACCAATCGCTGTCACGATGGAATGAGCAGCAAAGATGAATGCAATTATGGGATCTAAGTTTTGTGGAAAGAAAATGAATGTAAGGCCGGCGCTGCGGCTCAATAGGCTAATCCTCCGCCTTGCGGCGCCAGCACACCTGGTTCTAGTCCCACTCGGGGCGCCGGATTCTGTCTCGGTTGCCCCTCTTCCAGGCCAGCTCTCTGCTGTGGTCAAGGAGGGCAGTGGAGGATGGCCCAAGTGCTTGGACCCTGTACCCCATGGGAGACCAGGAGAAGCACCTGGCTCCTGGCTTCGGATCAGTGCAGTGCACCAGCCACAGCGCGCCAGCCGCGGTGGCCATTGGAGGGTGAACCAACAGCAAAAGGAAAACCTTTCTCTCCGTCTCTCTGTCAGTATCCACTCTGCCTGTCAAAAAATAAAATAAAAAAAAAAAGAAAATGGATGTAAAAGCTACCATGCCTATGTATGGAAAGGAAAAAATGTAGCATCTACAAATGGTACGTTAAAGGTTTACAAAAAGTCACAGACATATAAGGGAACTTGAAAATTGACTAGATATTTGAGAATATTAAAAATATATTTTCAAATTAAAATGGTATCAGTCATATTTTAAAAGATTCCTTATTTTCTTTAATTATGTAAGGGGATATTTATATATTAGGTGTAACAAAAACTCAGAAGGGGTTTTTCAGCCTTTGAAAATTTTCTGATCATGTTTTGCTTCCAAATTTTGTTTTGTTTTTCTGAGTAGGAATAAGCTGCCCCAACCATGGTGATGTTTGGAATCCAAATCAGCAGTCTGCCTGGGTAGAGAGAGCTCACAGCTACTGTGCTTGAAACTTCTCATTCAAGAACTTGCCAGTCGTGGCTAGTTTTCTTCTGTTTTTTTTTTTTTTTTTTTTTTTTTAACAGGCAGCATAGACAGTGAGAGAGAGAGAGAGAGACAAAGAGAAAGGTCTTCCTTTTGCCGTTAGTTCACCCTCCAATGGCCACCGCAGCTGGTGCACTGCGGCCGGCGCGTCGCGCTGATCCGAAGCCAGGAGCCAGGAGTTTCTCCTGATCTCCCATGTGGGTGCAGGGCCCAAGGACTTGGGCCATCCTCCACTGCACTCCCGGGCCACAGCAGAGAGCTGGCCTGGAAGAGGGGCAACCGGGACAGAATCCGGTGCCCCGACCGGGACTAGAACCCGGTGTGCCGGTGCCACAGTCGGAGGATTAGCCTAGTGAGCCGCAGTGCCAGCCTAGTTTTCTTCTGAATCGGTCTGGCCAGTTCTTCCCTCACTAGGTTTGAATCTCATCTACAATGGAAGCGTCCAATACTCCGGTCTCAAGGACAAAGCTTTGCTGGGAAGTCCTCCAGTGCTGTGGGTGAATAGACGGATCTCCCAGCCTCTGTGCTGTGGAGATTTCTATCTAGCACTGCAGATGGCACAGCTCGTCTGAATCTCTGGCGGCCGCTTGCTTCGTGTTATCGATGGTCCTTTCCCAGACAAGTGGAGGCCAGCGACGAGGGCCGAGCTTGGGGCGGTGGTGACGGCAGGTCCGCGGGCAAGGCAGTCTGCGGCCTGGCCCCACGCCCTCGTGCGTGCGCGTAGGTGTTCGCTTCATCTTAACGACTTTCCTGAGGACCCAGGTCGTCTCTCCTCTGCACTGAGTGTGCACCGCCGCCCGTGTGCTTCTCATCTTCCTGCGTGTGTCCCGACGTCCAGGAGAGCTCTCGAGGTCACTAGGAATTCACCTCCCCGAGAACCTGCCCGGAAGGGCGTGAGATTGGAGGGAATCGAGAGAGCAGTGGAATCTGTGTTTAAGTCGCCTTTGTAACGAAGCCCCAGGACGCGGTGCAGGTCCCCTGGGCTCCTGCCTGCTGGGCACCCACATGGTGGATGTTCCAAGCGGAGTTTGCTACCTGCACCGCCTGCCACGCTGTCTCTGGCAGAGATCATGGAAGAGGGGCCTCCTTGCTTGAAATCACGCACTCCAGGGTGATTTCCAATTAATAGCAAGCATGGATGTGTATGAGCAGGGAGCATTTGTCCAGGGCACTGTCCAAACTCACCGCCATTGATTTTCCAGACTCAGTGGAGTGGATATTTAGCTTATTTTCCCTGTGACTGAGCCTATGGATTCTGACACCTGTCCAAGTCGCTGGAGAATGGAGCAGCCCTAGCCACATATAGTTACCTTAGTCTGAAAATGAAACACAGCCATTGTGAGCTTCTGCACAAATAAAGACCAAAAAAGTATCCCAAGGGGCAGGAGGGTCAAGCAGGCGGTGCTGCCCTTTCTGTAATAGTGACCACCCCACAGGGCTTTTGTGGAGAACCTGTGAGTTACCTAAGAACTGATGTGGAAACGAGACGGCACGAGACGGCATGACAGGTCTGCAGGTGCCTGTGGGTGGAGGGTGGGCCAGGGCGGATTCCCTGCTCCCCCAGGGGCAGTCAGGGAGCCCGGGGGCTGAGCAGGCCCCAGCTGGACCCCTGGCCTTGCTGGGCATCCCCACTGTGGCCCTGGAGGGGAGAGGAATGCTTCTGTGGCAGAGGCTGCCCGCACCGCTGCCCGGGCTCTGGCACGGCCAGTGGGTGGATCAGGAGGGCGCCCAGGGGCTGTGGACCAAAGTGGCTCAAAATCACTTCCAGCATCCCAAAGCCTTGGGAAGACGGATTTGAAGCTTTCTGGGAGTATTTATGCATTTTCACGTTACCTGTTGGATGCTTGTTCATCTGGAGACCGTCTGAGCGAGGCGGTGTGTGTGCCGACCACGTGGGCCTGGCCGAGAGAGCAGGGTCAGCCCCGTGGAGGCCGCTCCAAGTTCCTGCAGGAAAAGTCCCCAGAGGAATGGATGCAAGGAGTGCTGCTTACCTTTGTCACCAAACGTTCGTGGGAATTTTGATGGAAAAAACAGAACTGGGGGGAAATGAGAATGGTGTGATGATAGGGTTAGGAGCACAGGGTGCGGGGAGACCGACTCATCCAGGTTTATCCTGGCTTCTGCCATCGCGTCCAATCAGAATGTACCTGTAGAAGACGGTCACTTACCCTGACTGAACCTTGCACAGTTATACGCGCATCTAAACATTGCATGGCAGCCCCTCAGTGTGTGTGTGTGTGTGTGTGTGTGTGTGTATTCTGAATCATTTTAGCATAGAAAAAGGGGGGTAATAGAGTGAGCACTTGGTCTAGTGTTCAAGATACCCGGGTTCCACACTGGAGGGCCTGGGTGCCACCACTCAACCTCTGCTCCTGCCATCAGCTTCCCACGACTGCACCCCGGGAGGCAGCAGTGACGATTCAAGTAACTGGGCTCGCGCCGCCCCGTGGGAGAGTGGAACCGAGCTCCTGGCTGCCAGCTCTCGCTGCAGCGCAGTGCAGATGTTGAAGGGGGCTCTTTCCCTGTCTGTCTCTCAAATAAGAGAATAAAAATGAATAATGAAACAAAGCGAAGAAAGGGCTAATAACACATCGTGCGCACACACATACCCAGCAGGCCCTAGCGAGGACTCCATCGGCACTGGACGCTGAAGAAGTGTCCGCATCATGGGAGGCTCCCAACGAGCTCCCTCGTGAGTGACAGCTGCTTCCATTGTCCAACAGTTGCAGCCAGACACTATTGCGCATCAAGAAGGTGTCCCTGTGTGACGGAGACGGCCTGCCGGGCAAAACCGCCCTCGGTAGCGAGCTGAGTCGTACCCGCTGCCTAGGAATACGATGGAGTGTGGGTTCCGTGGGCCTGGGTTCTGTGGATTCATGAAGTGTGCACCTTGTGGGGGCCCTAGGAGGGGCATGTGTGTGCCTTGGTGGGCGGAGGGGGCTCATGGTGTGTTATCGACATGCTGAAACCACAGAGCCCGTCAGAGATCCAGGCGCGGAAGGAGCTGGCTCATTTAGGAAAATCTATGGAGAGGGAGGTCTCCTGCCTGGGTCCCTGTAGCCCTGGATCCATTATCTTTCTCTCTGTTCCTTGTGCTCCTTGGAACAGGGGTGTCACAACGGCCACACCCTGAGGGAGGGCCGGTGAGAATCGGAACTGAGTTAATTTTGCAAGAGCTTCCCCCTGATAGGAGTTGGAACCCCTGCCCCTGCCTCCCTCATCTGGGTGCAGTTCTGGAATCCTGAGCTCACTGGATGGAATGGACGTGTATCGTCGTCTTCCGTCACTGGCTCTCGAGGGGTGGAGTTCTCTATTTCTCCAGGATCTTGGCCGAGCACGTATCATTCGGCCTGGGATGCTGGCAGAAGGAGCTTGCCTGGACCCATTTCAACACATTTCTTCCTCGTTCCCAGCTGGACAGAGAGACATCTTCTCAGCCTGGACCCTGCTTTTCCAGATAATTGACCAGTCACCAAAATGTAAGAGAGTCCACAGTTTTCGTAAAACAGGAAACCATTTTATTATCATAACATAAATCTTACCATGGAACATTTTTTTTTATTTTTATTTATTTATTTTTTGACAGGCAGAGTGGACAGTGAGAGAGAGAGACAGAGAGAAAGGTCTTCCTTTGCCGTTGGTTCACCCTCCAATGGCCAACGCGGCTGGCGCGCTGAGGCCAGCGCACCACACTGATCCGATGGCAGGAGCCAGGTGCTTCTCCTGGTCTCCCATGGGTGCAGGGCCCAAGCACTTGGGCCATCCTCCACTGCACTCCCGGGCCACAGCAGAGAGCTGGACTGGAAGAGGGGCAACCGGGACAGAATCTAGCGCCCCGACCGGGACTAGAATCAGGTGTGCTGGCGCCGCAAGGCGGAGGATTAGCCTAGTGAGCCGCGGCGCTGGCTCCATGGAACATTTTAAAGATACAGCAAGAGCAGAAGGTAGGGAGACGGACTCAGCCACGTATGCTGCGTGTGAGGGGCTGGTCCATTTCTTTAATTCTCCACCATGAATTTTAGGTGTGTTGTGATCATGTGGCCCGGATTTAAGCCCGTGTCCTTCAGCTGGAGTTACATGTAAACTCTGTGTTGTTCCAGTTCTTCATGAACACAGTCTCAGTGTCAAAAATATCTCACCCATGTTTGCCATACGTAATCAGCATTTCACCTTGGGGTGTTCCGACAGTTTCTCATCATTTACGTGTTAATATTACAGCCAACATGATGCACTTGTATCAGGCCCTGTGTTGGGATTCTGCGTGTGCTTTTGTGCGGACCCTTGACAGCTCCTGAGAAACGTTCCGTTAGGAGTGCCGCGGACAGAGGTGGAAGCCGAGGCTTAAGGAATGCATTTCAGGGGGGCGGTGCTGTAGTGTAGCAGGTTAAGCATCTGCCTGCAGCACCAGCATCCTGTATGGGCGCCAGTTCAAATCCTGGTTGCTTCTCTTCCGATCCAGCTCCCTGTGGTGGCCCAGGAAAGCAGTAGACGAAGGCCCAAGTGCTTGGAGTCTGGAAAAGCTCCTGATTCGTGGCTTTGGGTCAGCTCAGCTCTGGCTGTTGCAGCCATCTGGGGAGTGAACCAGCGGATGGAAGACCTCTTTCTCTGTTTCTCTCTCTCTCTCTGAAACTCTGCCTCTCAAGTAAATAAATAAATAATAAAAAAATGCATTTCAGGAGCCCTCCGGCTACAGGCTCACGAGTGCTGAGACACAACTTGACAGCTGACTGGAGTTTTCAAACTTCTCTGTGTCTGGATTCACAACCAGAGCCCAGTTCTAGATCAAGGCACACGCCGGGGCCAGTAAGGTGTCGGGAAAGAGCCAGCGTGGGGACATAGGCCCTGAGTTTTGCTTGCGTGAGCCATCAGGAAGGAGGTCCGTGAAAGGCATGGCTGTCGCTTGGCACGGCTGATTCTGTCTCCTGTGACACAGGCGGCTGCCTGGGGTGGGCGGTCACCTCTGAGGACCCGGATGACCTCCAGCTCCCAGCTCCCTCTCGCGGGGCACAGTGCCACAGCAGGATGTGGGACTGCCCCGGCGCTGCTGGACCGAGGACTGCACACCTCCTCGGGGCCAGCGGACTCCACACCGGACTCGCACTGGGCTCTGGCCAGAGCTCCTGCACAGAGAGCCCAGCTCCAGCCTGAGCGCCCGTCTGTGCTCATGCCCACAGTTCCTCTTCTCCTGTGCATGGGGAGAAAGGGAAGGGTGCACGTTTTCTTTTCTTCTGCCTGAAGTCATCCCGAGGGGCCTGTGGAGCCGCCCGACCTCCCTGGGCTCCAGCCCCCAACCCCGCCGGGAGCAGCCTGCATGACACCGAGGAGGCACGGAGCTGACGGCGTCGTCTTGGCTTTCATCTTCATTTCACTTTTCTCGGCCATGTGCAACACGATATCTCCTTGGCCAGCTCCTTGTGACCAGGTCAGCACACTGTGGTGGGGTCCCGATGGAGAGAGACCCTCGGAATGAGATTGCCTGGGTTGAATTTGCCAGAGCCCAACCCTCAGGTGGCCTCAGCTGCAAGTGGGTCACGTGGGTGGTGAGGTGAACTCTGCAGTGCTGGAGGGGGAAGCAGCAAAGGCACCGCCGTGGGCAGGGGAATCGCCGCGCTGGGTGTCAGGAAGTCAGTGCAGAAGCAACCCGGGCCATGGTGACAGAGCAGAAAGTGTGGGCCAGCACGGACTGGTCGAGTCTGCCTGGGCTCCTACAACAGGACACCATGGACTGGGTGGTTGATACAACGGGATTTTACTTCTCACAACGCTCAAGGCTGTGAGCCTGCATTCACAGATCTGGGTGCCTGCACGCCGGGATCTGGGGGCCTGGGCTCTGGGGGCCTGGGCTCTGGGTGCCTGGGTACCTGCACTCCTGGGATCTGCGTGCCTGAGTGCTTGAGCTCTGGGTGCCTGGGCTCTGGGTGCCTGTACAGCTGGGCTCTGGGTGCCTGCACGCCGGGTTCTGGGGGCCTGGGCTCTGGTGAGGGCTCTTCTGGGTTGCTGGCAGCCCCACTCTCATTACCGAATTTCTCTTTGAAGACCCCACCCACTGACACCATGGGTTAGGGTCTCAGCAGATGAGCTTGGAGGGACACAACACTCGGTCACTTGCAGCTGCCACTGTCCAGGGCTGCTTCCGGCAGCAGCGCTCCTCAAGCACGCTTGGCTCACGGACAGGTGCCGGACATCCCAAGTGTGTGGGAGGCCTCCGCTAAGGACTGCAGCTAACGGCGCCTCAGAGAGCGACTGGCCGGCACTGACCAGTGCGGAGCAGGGCACGGGACCCGGCCCTGCGCTGCAGGAATCAGCCTTTGAAGACAGCACGTGCTGCTCTTCGCCGCCCGTGCCGCATTGTCCCATGATGCAACGGTGCACGTGAACACGGCCTGCGGGTACCTTGAGTGAAAGCTCTGCCCTTGGCCCTGGAGTCCTCAGTCTGCTCCCTTCCAGTCTTTCAGAAACAGAGAAAAAGGTGATCAATGACTGCACCGTGGATCACGTTGGTTTACTTCTCTCTTTTTAAACATTTATTTATTTGAAAGACGGAGTTACGGAGAGAAAGGGAGACGAGACAGAGAGGGGTCTTCCACCCGCTGGTTCACTTCCCAGATGACTGCAACGGCTGGAGCTGGGCCAGGCTGATGCCAGGAGCCAGGAGCTTCCTCCAGGTCTCCCACGTGGGTGCAGGGGCCCAAGCACTTGGGTCGTCCTCCACTGTTCCTCCCAGGTCATTAGCAGGGAGCTGGATCCGAAGTGCAGCAGCCAGGACTCGAACCGGCGCTGGATGGGATGCCTGTACTGCAGCCATCAGCTTGACCGGCTCCACCGCAGCACCAACCCCCGTGTGCTTCTCTTGACTCAGCTCCCACCCCCCCCCACTTCTGCAGCTCCTCTGACCCCACAAGGGGCCCCAAGCCAGTGGTCACCTTGTGCCCTGCTTTCCTGGAGCTGGGGAGACCGTGTCGGGCCCCAAGGTGACTACATCAGTCTCAGCCGCCTGCCGGACCTGGCCCCACTGTCTCAGGTCCGAGTGCGGTTGCACTGGTTACCAGCCACCCTCTCCTCCCCAGTCCCAGCACCACAGACCTCGCCCTCTCTGATTCTCCATGTGCCTCTCTCTCTGTCTCTCGGCTTTTCCTGTTCCTCTCTGTAAGTCTCCGTCTCTGCGTCTCACCTCTCTCTCCCTTCTCTTTTCTCCTCCTCACCACTGCCTCCCCCGACACTGACCCACAGAGTACCCTCCCTGCACAGTGCATGGTACATGGCCATCCTGGTTTACACGGCCCTGACTGCCCGGGGGGCCGCTTTCCCCTCCCCTCACAGTGCCTAGCTCTGCTGGCTGCACCAGACACAGGGATATTGCATTTGTCTGCCCGGCAGGCACCTTCCCAAACACAAGAATGGATGAGTGACCTCATAAAGCTTATGGAAAATGAAACTAAAAGAAACTTATTTTGGTGCAAAAAATGTTTTGAAATCCATGTGTGGATTTTTTCATAATAGGCGCTTCCCATGAGCTTCTGGAAGATTCCTCCTACTAGCTTCCTAGGTGGAGCTGTAACTCAAAATGCCCACTGCTGTGCTGGCTCCCCATGGGTCGGTGAGCAGCCTGGGCTTGCTCTCGCTGTCCCTGGAAGGGTAAATCTCGGCCACAGAGTGGAACACGTTGGGGCGCCCTTGTCCATCTGTTGCTGTGGCAACAGACACATCCCATTCACCACTGTTTGCTTCCTGTGTCTTCCAAAGCCCCTTTCCCTCCTGGCCTTTGGCTCTGTGACTGATCTTACGCCCTCCCAACAGCTCCCTTCTGGGCTGCGTTAACCAAGCCCCGTTTCAGAGGGAAATCGAGCTCAGCCTTTCCCTCCTCCTCTGGCCTGTGCTGTCAGAGCCATCCTCGTCAGGGCACTTACCCGTCCCTAGGTTCTCTCGGGCGTCTGCTCTCCCAGCAAACCCCAGCATCTTCCAGCCTCGGACTCTGATAACCTCAGAGAGCCAATGCCGATGCCGGCACCCGATGGTGGGCAGGGCTCGGGGGTGGTCCAGATCCATTGCATGGAAGGGAACTAATGACTTGAGGGAACAGTGAATAAGGAGGTAGGCGAGGCAGAGTCGTGTCTGATGGTCTCCTCCGAAGAACACACCCATCGAGAGCTCAAGTCCAGTGAATTCAGAGAATTAGCATACGGCTAGTTACCACCAGTTAATTTTCACCTGTGTGTGTGCCTGGACAGGTGTCCAGAAAGCAATTCTTTTTTTTTTTTTTTTTGACAGGCAGAGTGGACAGTGAGAGAGAGAGACAGAGAGAAAGGTCTTCCTTTGCCGTTGGTTCACCCTCCAATGGCTGCCGCGGCCAGCACTCTGTGGCCGGCGCATCGCGCTGATCCGATGGCAGGAGCCAGGTGCTTCTCCTGGTCTCCCATGGGGTGCAGGGCCCAAGCACTTGGGCCATCCTCCACTGCACTCCCGGGCCACAGCAGAGAGCTGGCCTGGAAGAGGGGCAACCGGGACAGAATCCGGCACCCCGACCGGGACTAGAATCAGGTGTGCTGGCGCCGCAAGGCGGAGGATTAGCCTAGTAAGCCATGGCGCCGGCCCAGAAAGCAATTCTTGAAAAGGAAAAGCAGCTGACCTTCCGTCACAGGGCGGCACACAGAGCCAGCAGAGCGGCGTGCAGACACTCGTCCCGCACCCACACAGAGCTCGGGAGGCACCAGCGCGTGGCCTGTGTTTATCTCCTGAAAGCTCCAGGTGACGTGGCCCCTCCCTGCTAGTCCTGCTTGCACGTTTTTGGTTCCTGGAAGGTTGTCCCAGCAGTCCCTTGCAAGGCAACAGTGTATCTTTGGCTACTTCCACCTTTTTAAAATGGAAACTTTGAAACAGGCCTGAAGGTGGAGAGGAGAGTGAGTCTCCCTGTGCTCCTTAGAGAATGATGGCGGAGACTGATGGCACCCTTTGTTTGTGCTGGCACCCTTCGTTTGCTGTGCCTCTGTTCAGACCGCGCTCTCTCACCACGGAATCAGACTGTGTTCTCAATTTCCAGACCTCCACCTAGTTGATCTCTAAGTGTTCCAGGAGTTCTTGGCATTCGAGACATTTCTCAATCATCCAGGGGACATTTCCCTGGATGAAGGAATCATCGATAATCATCCAGTCCCACCCAGGAGCCAGCTGGACGCGGGGCCCCACTACCTCCAGGGTGTCTGCCTGAGTCGGGCGAGTTGGAATCGAGGTTCAGGTGAGACTGATGTTTTTCCATTGGTTTTCCTAAATCCCTACTAACCTGCCACATGTTCGCCTACTTCTCCTTTTCATCCACGTCATGAATTTGTTTCTAAAACATTACTTTTGGAGCCAGAATTGTGGCACAGGAAGTTAACCTCTTTTGTGACACCAGCATCTGGTATCGGAGTCCTGGGTCAAGTCCCAGCTGCCCCAAGCCAGCCCCCTGCTGATGCACCTGGGGAAGCCGCAGCAGATGGCCCACGTGCTTGGGCCCCTGATACCCGTGGGAGACCCAAATGGAGTTCTGAACTCCTGGCTTCAGCCTGGCCCATTAGGGGAGTGAACCAGCAGGAGGAAGGTCTCCCTCTCTGTCTCTCCCTCTGTCGTTCTGCCTTTCTAATAAATAAAATAAATCTTTATTTCACAAAGCGACTTTCTACAGAATTTTCCAGATTGCATGCTTGGCTGTGTGCAGAGAGAGGTTGACATAGCCAGATTGAGTCTGCTGTCCTTAGCTCTTGGCTGGTGTCTGGGGACTTGGACTTGGGGACATCATGTGCGAGAGAGGCCCCTGTGTCCGGAAGCTTTGCACAAACAAACCGGCTTACCTGGAACACCTGCTTTCTTCTGGCAGCCTGGGGTCTGGCACCTGCTTGGCAGAGGTGCCTGTGTCACCAGCACCCATAAGCTCGGGTGTTCAGCATCCCATGGGCTTCCCTGGGTGGCACCATGGTCCAGGGCTCGCTGTACTTGCATAGCTGTGGGGATGTCCCAGGCTGCACGACCCACGAGGCAGGACAGAGCATGGGGTGTGCTCGTGGCACCTTGGCTCCCCGTGACCCGGCCTCGTGTCCTTATCACAACATGGCCACAAGTCTGAGCCCCGAGCCCCAAGCCCCTAGAGAAACCCGAATGTGGTATCAGGGCCCCCGATGATCTGATGACATGGGTGTGGCGTCTTCAACCCATTCTCCCGCCCCACGTGTGTCTTCCACTAATGTTTAAATCCTGAGTCTCAGTTCCATTCGAGCTCAGTTTGAAGGCAGGAATATATCTGCAGACTCGTGGGTTTTTTTAAACTGTTTTATATAAAGAGAACAAATTTCCTATATTTCATATGTACAGTTTTAAGAGCATAAAGTGCTTCCCACCATAACCTTCCTCCCTCCCGCCTCCTCCTTTTCTTATTTTTCCTTTAACTTTCACAATGGCATGCTTTCACTTTCCTTTATAACCACAAGCTCAACCCCCCACTAAATAAAGACTTCAGCGAGTAGTAAGTAGAAAACCACTGTTCCCCCGAGTATAGACGAGGGCTGTATCTTAAGGCGTGGCTTGGGAGGCAGATGGCAGGAGGTCCTGCCCCTACAGCTGCGTCCAGGGGGGTCGGAAGGTGGAGATACAGACTGGTTTTCCATGGTTTTAAACACGTGCAGATGGGTGTGCGAGAAGCTCGCTGGCAGAAGAAGGGGCGTGATCCAGTGGCCAGGGTCCTGATTTGCGGTCCCAAAGCCCTCTGTGTTGCCTGCTTTGTGACTGTCTTGGTGGGACCTGCAAATGTCGCTCATTCCTCACAGGAACAGAGCGGGAAGAGGAGCGCACTCCGCCCCCTGCTTCCGGGGGGCAGCTCCGGGCTGTGGTCCAGGGAGGCCTGGACCTAGAGCATTCCAGCCAGTTCTGTTGGGATGCCTGTGGGGATTTTTTTGCTTGCTAGTTCCAGCCTGTGGTGCCTCAGGGAACTTTTCCACCTCTTCCTCAATGACCCTGGGCCTCAGAATTGGGGTGGCCTTTCTCCAAGTCGGTTCTTTCTTGGCCACACGCTTGGCCGTCGAGGCAGGGGTCGCTGGCTCCCTCCCAGTACTGAGTCCCCTTTCGCCTAAGCCCCTTGTTCCAGTGACGCAAGCCGATGCCTCTCCTGAAGCAGAGAGCGCCTGTCTCAGTGTTTCCACGGCCGTCTCAGGGTCTCCATGGCCATCGCGGCCACAGCGGTTACATCTCCGTTTAGTCACAGTCCCTCTGGCTGTTCTGTGACCTAAAAACCAAACGGTAGAGTGTACTTCCCACATGGAATACTAAGAAGAAGGAAAAGAGGAAACTGATTGACAATTCACACAGATGTAGAACAGGGGGAGACAAGGGGCGCAGAGGCACACGGGCTCATCCCTCTCCTGTGTGCTGAACACACACCATTGCTCTCCTGCAGTCCATTCCACTGTGCACCTTTCTGGCCCTCAACCAGGAGAGCGATCATTCCAGAGCCTTTGCCTGTAGAGCAACCCAAACCATTCCTAAGGAATCCGAATCTGCAATAAACCCGACTCTGAACGCTGCTTGGATCTTTCGATTAAACTTTATTTTTTATTTTATTAGTTTGACAGGCAGAGTGGACAGTGAGAGAGAGAGAGAGACAGAGAGAAAGGTCTTCCTTTGCCATTGGTTCACCCCCCAGTGGCCGCTGTGGCTGGCACACCGCGCTGATCCGATGGCAGGAGCCAGGTACTTATCCTGGTCTCCCATGGGGTGCAGGGCCCAAGCACTTGGGCCATCCTCCACTGCCTTCCCAGGCCACAGCAGAGAGCTGACCTGGAAGAGGGGCAACCAGGACAGAATCTGGTGCCCCGACCAGGACTAGAACCCGGGGTGCCGCGCCGCAGGCAGAGGATTAGCCTAGTGAGCCAACTGTGGCGCCGGCTGATTAACCTTTATTTTAGTCAAAGAAGCACCAAGAGGCACCAAGATGAGTCGCCGAGTTCCAGTTCCCTCAGGGCAATGCTGGGCACCACTGGAGGCAGCAGCTGTCAGGTTGATGGAGAATTGCCGCGGCGTCCAGGCAGCAGCCCCTCACCCACACAGAGCCGTGGCTGTGCCCCTGGTGGGGGCGGTCTCCGCGTCTGCTTAGCCTGCCATGCCCAAGCTGGCAGAGCTCACGGTTTCTGGGCCAGAGACGTTGTTTTTGCCATTTTATTATTGCAATGGCGGTTGTTTCTGGGATTTCTTCAGAGTGAGCTTCTCTGCTTTATTTTATTCTGTGCAAGGATTTATTTCCTTTATCGAACTGGTCACTGCAGGCACGATGGTTCTCCAGAGGAGCCCATTTTGACAGCTTTAGAAGGCTGGGTCCCTGCTCTGGGGCCAGCAGCCCCTGTCCTCAGCAAGGCACATGCCAAACCACCAGTGTTCCCAGAGCCAGGGCTGCCTGCCAGAGCCTCTTCCCGGCCGCTCTGCAGATAAGCAGTGTACGACTTTGCTGGATTAGCACCGACTGTTGGAGAAACGGAGCAGCCTTGTGGACAGCGGGCGGTGTCCAAGCACGCTGCCGGGCGGGTCTGTGCACAGAACGGGTTCTGCTTTGGTTTCGAATGTGTGCGACCATGCCCCGCGTCCTGATATAAAATGTGCTTCTTACATGGGTTGTCATTTTTGGGGGACTTCCACCTTGAAATGTCTAGTGTTTCCCCTTAACAGTATAGAACAGGAGCTGGCGCCATGGCTCCCTTGGTTAATCCTCCACCTGCGGCACCAACATCCCATATGGGCGCTGGTTCTAGTCCCAGCTGCTCCTCTTCCAGTGCAGCTCTCTGCTGTGGCCTGGGAAGGCAGTGGAGGATGGCCCAAGTGCTTGGGCCCTGCACCCCATGGGAAACCAGGAAGAAGCACCTGGCTCCTGGCTTCGGATCGGCACAGCACCGGCCATAGTGGCCATCTGGGGGGTGAACCAATGGAAGGAAGACCTTTCTCTCTGTCTGTCTCTCTCACTGTTCACTCTGCCTGTCAAAAAAAAAAAAAAGCGATGAGCTTGTGCTTTCAAAACCGTGTCTCTGGTCCCCCTGGCAAAATCCCTTATTTTGTCCAAGTTGTTTGAATCACCTGTTATCAGAAAGCCCCTCTGTTTCTAAGGCGATGGGTGCCAGGCTTTGCAGGGAGAACGACAGCACGGTTAGAGCTGAAGCCTTGGCGGCAGTGATAAAAGGAACCCAGATGTCACATGTGATCTTGATGGGAATGAGCTGGGAGCGATTAGCCATGTCTGCCGTGAGCGCAGGACGACTCAGCAGAGACTCTCAGGTCACTGATATGTGTCTGTACTATTTCATGAAGTGCTGCTGAGGGCCTAGGATAGCAAGTGGAGAAAAAGAAAAAGAAGAAAGGGAGACAACAGCCATCGGTAATAGAATGAAAAGTGAAATGCATAACAAAGTTGCAGGCAGAGACTCTGCAAGCCAGGCAGGAGAGAGCGAGCACAGAGTGAGGGTGGCTGGCCAGGTGCCAGGCAAGCCGGGCCCGCGGAAGGGCGGTGTCACCGGGATGCAGTCAAGCCAGAGTGTGCCGGGGCTGTGCACTGGACGGGCACCCAACAGAAGGGCCAGCAGGGGACGTGCGCCTTCCCCCGCCTTCTTCAAGGAAGGCTCGAGACTGTCCTGAGCCCGAGCCACCTCTGCCGTCCACGAAGCCGGGCGTGAGAACACTGCCGTCCACGAAGCCGGGCGTGAGAACGCTGCCATCCACGAAGCCAGGTGTGAGAATGCTGGGGACGTTTTCCTCAGGAGAACCGTGACGGGAGCATGGTCTTCTATTTTCTGCTTTGTGCATTTCGAGGCTCTTTGGCGACCATTTGCAAAGCACCTGGTACCTCTGTAAAAGCAGAAACATCGAAAGCCTTGATGCGTCGGGTCAACGCCGTTTCAGTTAAGCACGGCTGCTTGCTTCCTCAGGCCGTGCCTCCTAAGAGACTCACCAGTTTCCCCGCGGCCCCCGAACAAAACCTCAGAGGATAAAGCTGTTTTTGACAAGTGACAGTGGACAGTGCTCATTCGCGTCGGCACAGCTGGAGAAGGCTGCCGGCACTCGTGGGTGGAGCCCGGATGCTGCTCCGTCTCGTTCAGCGCACAACAAAGCAGTGTGCACCTTCACTGGTCCCTAGACCCAGGACTGAACAGCTCTGGTTTAGGTCAAAAACATCAGACACAAGTGGACCCTGACAGCCTCTCTCTCTGCTCCGGGTTCCTGGGGTGTTGCCATGGAGACCAGGAGACACAGGCATGCAAACCCAGGGGCTGTACTCAAGTTTCAAGGTTGGAAGGAGGGAGAGAGACAGCAAAGGAAGCCCCCCCGGGGCCCCCCACTAGCCAGGGAGACTGCAGCTGGGGACTTCCCATCTGTCAAACGCAGGGGCGGGCCCTGCACGAGGCCCCTCCCAGGGCACGGGGTTCCTGAGCCATGGGCAGCAGCACTTCTATTGGCTTCTCCCCCAGCACGGTGAGGGAGCTGGCTGCAAACACCCTTCCCAGAGGGCACGGCCACCCCAGCCAGAGGTGTTTCTTACAGGCAGCGCAGGCTGAGTGGCGAGGTGGCTTGGCAGCTCCCAAAGCTGGATGACTTGCTAATCTGGTCAGCTTCTCTTGTGCCATTTCTCCTGCTCGTGGATTTGACCGGGAAGCAGCCACCTTGCATTTTTTTTTTTTTTTTTGCTGTTGCTCCTTTCTGCTTTCAGTTCCCTTTTATTTGACTTCAGTGTTACCTGGGAGAAGGCGTTATTGAAAAACCCGATATTGATCTTCTCACCAGGGAGAACGGAAGAGCGCGGCCATCTTCCCGGAGAGTTATTCGCGCCGTTACCGAGTGGAATGGGACAGTTGCGCCGTCGTCTGCACGGGAGACGGCTCCGTGTTCCCCAGGGATGATCCATCTCTGCTTACTTCTCGCTCTTGCTCTTTCTTTCTTTATCTCTCTGTGTCTGAAAGCTAATACCACGGCCCCAGGCTGGCCGTAATTGAAACTCGGACTAATGGACGGTATCAGGCTAGCACCTCTAGAGAAAGCCCTCGGTTATCACAAATCAACTTGGTCTATGCTGAGCATTTTTAAAATCTTCTATCACTTTAAAAAATCGCGCGGGAATGAGTGCACACGTACATTGGCACCCCACGGGAGATAACCAGCAATTGCATCGGAAGCCTTAAAAACGGCTGCACTCCGTGAATTCTTATCTCACGGCGAAGCTCGCGTCCTTAGGAAGTAATCTCCGCGCTCTCTGTCTCACTGGGAGCCCCGTGCCCTCCACCGCTGGCACCCCAGACCTTACTGAGAGTCTCCTCCCACCGCCCATCCGTGTGCTTAGCTGGGGCCAACGCCTTCCTAAGGTGTAGGAAATTATGGCGTTTTATGATGTAGCCACCGGGATCCGGTCAGAGCTCAGAGCAGGACCCAGCGCAGCCCTTGTCCAGGCTTGCCCTGCAACACTCGTGAAGCTGGGGAAACAAGCAGCCCTCGTCTTATCAAACTTGTTGCTGGGAGAATGCGGAATTCGCCATGGAGAGAATAACCTGCTAAAGAATCCACGCTTCAGAGAAGAGCGCAGCCGAGCGTGTGAACCCCGCTCGGCCCTCACGCCACCCTCCCCTGGACTCTGAGCTCCACGGGAGCAGGCTGTCCACGTACACCTCGGGGTGCCCGACACCGGGGCTGTTGCCTGTGAGATGCTCACGGGCGGCTGTGGAGCGCAGGCGTGGAGGGGCGGGGTCTTCATGAGAGCGCCTGAGTGGCTGGAGGAAGCCGCTTCCAAAGCCAGCCCCCTCCTGGGTTTTCCCGCATGATGCTGAGCGCATCGTGGGGGTGGCTGACGTTCCTCTGAGAGCCCAGGTCCAGGGGAGCCTGGAGCACAGCCCTGGGGTGGCGTCTCACAATGTCCACACCCCGGGAGCCCATTAGGAAGAGTGAGGGGGCTTGAGAGAGCGCAGGGACATTGGAATTTAAAAATACGTTTATTTAGGTGCAAAAAAGTTTGCAATCCAGGCTTGGCTTTGTCATAATACGCATTTCCCGTGAACTTTGAAGATCCGTTGTGCATTGCTGATCTGTAACAGAGAAAGCCGAGAACCTGGTTATATTTCTCATAGAAAAATCCATCAGTATGAATAGCCAACAACAGCTTTAATAAGAATGTGTATGTGTTAGCTTATCATAGAGTCATTAAAACTAATTTCAATTGATGTGTCAACTTATTGAACAAATACTTGTTGTGTCCAGTGTTCGGATTCCTGAGCACACCCTGGGGATGAGGGGAAACCCACGTGCTCTGTGAGCGCCTGGCTCCCCAGCGGAAGAGGGGAATGAAAAGCGAGGCCATGAGCTACAGACCCACGGGCAGCAGTGCCTGCTCTGTAGAGGCGGAACCCGGGCATCGAGGCAGAGTTCAGGACGGGGCGCCCCTGGCCTGCGTGGCGACCAGGAGGGGCTCCCTGGGGCAAGCTCCAGTCCGAGACGGGAAGGGAGAAGAGGAACCCACCAGGACGTGGCCCAGGGCAGGTGCGGGGGAGCATGGGTGCGGCCAGCGTGTCTGGCACATCCTGAGTGAGCGGTAAGAGAATGAGATGGGACTGAAGAGGAGGACGGGGAGAGGGCCTCTCGCTGGTCCTGTCAGACCCTGATAAGAAAATCTTGGGTCTACTTCTCATCGCGGGCAGTTGCAAGGGAAAAAGCTACGCACGCCCCAGAAACCAATCCACCATCTTTCCTAGCTAGGAAAGCGTCCAATGTCGGTACCCAGTCATGAAGAGAACACGTGCACAGGCGACTTTGTCATTCATTCTCCTGCCTGCTCGTGAAGACAGAAAGACCCATGCTGGCTCACTAAGGATCCCTAAGTTCACACACAGAGGGAAACCATGGCGTTGCAGAAAACCGCCCAACGCCTGGGCCAATGTGATCGGCAGACACAAAGCACAGGGGGATTCCGGTGAGCGAGGGGCTCCAGCTGCAGGGACGCTGTCCCAGAACCTTTGCTCTCGCGCACAGGTCCCCCCAGTGGCGCTGGGTGTGATGCGCTCAACACTACACGCGGCATGCAACGGCCCAGAAGCAAAAGGTCCTCCCCCCAGATTTCAGAAGGACTGGCACCTGAAATGTTTTGATTGCGTTGGTCACTGTGGAGTGCCTCGCTCCCGCCTTCCAACAGCCCTGGTGTAAAGCTTATTATTTGCACCAATCAGGGGTGTCTTACAGATAATAACAAAAAGTCTATTGAGCAAACGAATTCATTCCCTGCCTGCCACTCGCAGTGAGTGCTGGAGGAACTGCTGTTGATCCAGGTGTTCTTCGCTTTGAGGCACTGGCATTAGTCTTCGCCCGCCTTGTCTAGGAGGCATTCATCTTCGCCCGCCTTGTCTAGGAGGCGTGTGTGCACTCTGCCCGGGACTGAATGTTGGAAGGCTCAGAGGTTTGGGATTGTGTCTAAGTAAGCCAAAAATGGCAGAAGTACACGAGACCAAAAATATGCACATTAAAGACTACTTAACAGAAAACACGCAAGGTGGGTTTGTTTCTGAGTATAGTTTCCAAGATGGTAGCCAACCAAATCCCCCAATGAGAGGGAGTAAAACACTTGCAAAAACAGGTTTAAGCTGTAACATCTGAAGTCCTTGGAAGCTACTAGGAGAGACCTGGCCAGGAGGAGCAAGCCTTTGGAGGCAGGGACCTCATGGAGAGGAGCTGGCTCTGGGCACGGCGCTGTCCTCCGGTGTTTGCTGGGTGTGAGTTGGACTGGGCAGGGCTGTGACTCCTTGCAGAAGCCCCGGTCCCATGCTCCACAGCCTGGTAAGGGCGGGGAGCTCAAGGCTAAGATGTGGGAGAGGAGAAGCGGCCACAAGGGCTCTGCTCAGCCCAGGGTGCCTGAGAGCGGCTTCGCTGTCGCGTGCGGGGAGGGACGAGCGTGCTGGGAAGCCTCACATGCAGCCGGGGAAGCCGAGCCGAGCGCTCCACGCTCCGCAGCTGTGTGAGATGGAACTTGAAGTTAACGGCCGTGTTGACTGACGCTCTCCAGCGCACATTAGAGCAGACTGCTCTCGCTCCCATCGTCGGCTCCGCTCCCTAAAAGTCGTCTGTACCCCATTTTGCAGGGCTGCCTTAGTGACATCCTTGTCTCGGACTCACGCTGCTCCCTTCCCACCTCGCCTGTTACATTTCCTGAAAGACAGTGATCATTCCAGCGTGGGTGGGTTTGCCTCTGCATCTTTACCGTCCCAGGATTCCAGTATTGGCCTGTGAACCCTGTATGACTTCTGTGCTCCTGAAACTCTGTCTGGGACAGCCCGGGGCCCTTTGCCGCTGCAGTGCCCACTGGTGCTGGCCTGAGCCGCGAAAGGAGGGCGGGCAGGCAGCACTGCTCCCCCATGGTGGGCGCCGGTGGAGCGGGCTTGGTACACGGTGAGGCAGGTGCTGCCTTGGTTCCCCCTTGCTCCCAGCATCCCCGTGTGCTGTGCAGGTGACTGGCACGGCGTGCCGGGACCCCAGCAGCCCCTCCGACTGCTTTCCCGGTCCCCGCCTCCAAGCCAACCCCTCCTTTCCCGCATGAAACAACTCCCACCGAAAGTTTCTAGTGGGTTGGACTGAACAGTGTATTGTCGTGGGTGGTGGTGGTAGGGTGGGCTTTGTTTTAAGTGGCTGAGTTTTAGGGTTTGGGGGCGGGGATTGTGGGAGAATGCAGACAGCGGGGGGTGAGCTGTCCTGACCGTGTGCAAGTGTGCAGCTCAACCGTGTTTGGTGCATTCATGCTGTGGACAAAGTAACCTGCAGAACCATTTTCATCTGCAAAACTGAACCCTGTGCCCCTCAAGCAGGTCCCGCGCCCCCGCCCCCAGCACAGTCCTTACAAAGAGTCCCGTCTCTGCGAATCCGACTTCTCTCAGGCCCCGCGTACAGGGCCCCACCCAGGCCTGTCTTCCCTGACTGGCTCATCTCACGTAGCGAAGGTCTGAACCCGTTGGCACTTTTCGAGTTTTATCTATTTCTCAGGCTTGTTGGCTCGAGAAATAAAGCCAGGGTTTAGACTCGATGGTGGGGAACAGATTCCTGTTCTAGAAGTCCACGTTGTGTCATGCAGGAAGGACAATCTCTTTCTCCCTAATTCCGAAGTGTCCTCTTAGCTGGAGAGAAAGCACAGCCGAGGGGCTGGTGACGGGGAGGCTCCCAAGCCAGGAGCCCCTTTGCCTGCGAGTGTCGCCCATGCTCGGTGCTACCCAGACATACTTTCTCTGCAGATTCTGTCACTGGCCTTTGGCTGCAGACAAAGAAGTTAATTCACTTCCTGTCCATAACTCAGCCGTGCTACAAGGGGATCACTGGATTTAAGTAGGTCAACATGTATACTGTCACTCGGCGGGATGGCGGGCTGACTCACGGGTGTGGGGGTGAGGATGCAGCCCCAACGCCGTGGGCAGCAGCGCGGGCAGGTGCGCAGCTGGAAGCCTGCGGGTGCTGCTCTCAGATGTCAGCGACAACGTCTCCAGCTGCGTGGGGGCTCGGGGCCAACGCGCCAACGTTCTGCCTGAGCTGCCCAGGACCTCAGATGTCCGTGATGAGTACAGGAAACCTGCAGACCCCCGAGGATCCGGAAAACTGCGGTAGAAACCCCCGGCGCATTCACTGAGAAGAAGACTTGTTGCGCACGTTCTTGGGTTTAGAAACGCACGGAAGCTCATGAAGAGCGAAGTGTGGGATGAAACAGCAGTGAGCAGACGAGGCAGCATCACCAGACGGGGGGCAGCGGACAGAAGCCAGCGGCTCTACAAACCACATCACGGGGCCGTCGGTCCAGGAGCAAAGAGCCCTGCGGCCTTTAGGGCACCCGCGCTTGTCGCCACGTCCCCCCGATGTCGAGAAGGGAGTCCCTATCCACGCCCAGACCCCGAGGTGTCAGTTATAGGTGCTGTTGCTACAGCAGCGTGGGAAGGGCTGCGTCTGCTCCCCTCCCTCACAGAGCGGCAGACGCACACGAAGCCTCAAGTGCACTGGGCATTGTGTAACGGGCGCATGGCCCACGGCCCTGCCCACTTCCAGATGAGGGAGCTGACGCACAGAGAGGCCAGCTGACGTGTCTGTGTGTCTGTGTGAGTGTGTGTGTGTGTCTGTGTGTGAGTGTGTCTGTGTATGAGTGTGTGTGAGTGTGTGCATGTATGTGTGTGTCTGTGTGTGTCTGTGTGTGTGTCTGTGTATGAGTGTGTGTGAGTGTGTGCATGTCTGTGTGTGTGTTTGAGTGTGTGTGTCTGTGTGTGAGTGTGTGTGTCTGTGTCTGTGTGTGAGTGTGTGTGTCTGTGTGTGAGTGTGTGTCTGTGTGCGAGTGTGTGTGAGTGTGTGTGTGTCTGTGTGTGAGTGTGTGTGAATGTGTCTGTGTGAGTGTGTGTGTCTGTGTGTGAGTGTGTGTCTGTGTGCGAGTGTGTGTGTATGTGTGTGTGTCTGTGTGTGAGTGTGTGTGTCTGTGTCTGTGTGTGAGTGTGTGTGTGTCTGTGTGCGTGTGTCTGTGTGAGTGTGTGTGTGAATGTGAGTGTGTGCATGTCTGTGTGTGTGAATGTGAGTGTGTGTGAATATGTGTGTGTGTCTGTGTGTGTGTCTGTGTGTGTGTGTAGGTGTCTGTGTGTGTCTGTGTGTGTGTGACTCGCAGAGTTCTTCATGAATGGAGCCCATAGTCCTGGCTCCCACTGACAGTGTCCCCCCAGGACACTCCCAACGGGCAGTGTTTCCTCTTTGGAAACCACTAGCCGCTAAAGGGAAGTGAGCCAGTGTGACTCCTGGGAGCCCGGGGGAGGTGGCACTGACCTCATTAAACAATGGTGTCAGTGAGTAGATTGTGAAGTTTGCTAAAGGAATAGGTGTGGAAAATTAACTGGAAACCAAAGTACTCCGATGCTAAAAATGGTAGAAACAGGAGCAAGCGTTTGGTGCGGTGGGGAGGCCCCTTGGGTGCCCATGTCCCAAACCAGGAGTCTGGGCAGGAGTCCCACCCTCCTCTTCCTTCCAGCTTCCTGCTGATGGAACCTGGCTGTGTCCCTGAGCCCTGCCACCCTTGTGGGAGACCTGGATGGAGTCCTGGGCTCCTGGCCGCAGCCCGGCCCAGCCCTGGAGGCTGTCGCTCCCTGGGGAGTGGATGGGAGCTCTTTCTTCATCTGTCTTCCTGTCCCTGTCTGTCTGTCTTCCAGACAAGTGACAGAAACAGAGGCCTTGCGATTCCGCTGCCCTCATGTTACAAGCAGGCTGCTGTCTTCCCAAGTGTGCTGAATTCCTGGGGGCAAGTGGCTTCGTAGGCACGAGAAATCTCTTTGGAAAGACTACGTGCGTGCAATTGAAGAGACGCACCACACTCGGAACACTGGGCTGCTGGCTGCAGCTGGCTGGCAGGAGGTGTGGCCTTCGGGTGGAGAGACCTTGACCCCTGGGTCAGGTGGAGCGACCTTGACCCCTGGGTCAGGTGGAGAGATCTTGACCCCTGGGTCAGGTGGAGAGACCTTGACCCCTGGGTCGGGTGGAGAGACCTTGACCCCTGGGTCAGGTGGAGAGGCTGGAACCGGGCCTCCTGCTTGCAAGCTCTTGTCCAGGTTACTTTCCTGAGGCCTTCATTTCCTGCTCTGTAAAGTGGGGGAAACGCCGAAGTTTTCTTTAGACCGGACACCGGCAAGCTCTTCTCACCGGCGAAGCGTGTTAACTTTACGGGGCACGTGGACAGATTTGCACCTGCTGAGCGCCACCTTTCTGCTGGGAAAACAATGGTAGACAACACATAGGTCGTTGAGCATGATGGTGTCCCAATAAAACTTTATTTACAAAGGCAAGAGAGGGGCCAGATTTGACGGGGGGGGGGGGCAGCCCGTCACTGCTTCCCCAGGGGGACGTTGTCTGTCATCAGGAGCTCATGGCGAGGAGGCAGCGACATCCCGTGGACGTCACGTGACAGGCAGTTGCGACTGCTGTGAGGCCGACCTCTTAGCGTGTAACGGATGAGTTCAATGTGGCTCTGAAACGGCGAATGTGGCCGTGTGTCCTCACTGAGAAAGGGTAACAGGGATGGTTAGCGTGGCAGAGAAGCCGGGATAGATACGAGGAAAATGAGGTTGCGGTGTTGTAATGCCGAGACAAAAGGTCACCAATCGTATGCGGCCCTCGATGGCCCTGTGATATCTCCCCCCAGATTCGCGCTTCCTTTTGCCCTCATACGACCTTAAAGGGCACCGGCTCTCCCGAGATTAGTAACAGGTGTGTTAATTGGGAGGGGAGAGTGGCAAGGGGCTGACAGGCTGAATGACATGTGCTTCTGCCTGCCCCCAACGGGCAGCAAACCAGAAACACAGCCTCGTTTGTGGAGCGTCAAGCAGCCGGTGGTTCTGCGCTGGGAACATTTGCCTCGAAGCATCGAGATAATTGAACGTTGTAATGTCCCCGCACCTCGCTTCCAGTTACAACACCAGGGCTTCTGTTATTCTTAGCCGCAGGCATGCTCTACACCAGCTCTGACAACCTGTTCTCCCCTGGCTCTCCTCCCACACGGGAGCTGCAGCGACTTGTCCGGCTCTTATGTAACTGTTCTTGAAGCATTTAAGTTCCCACAGCAGAAGCGCTGAAGCCAGAAAACACGGACGTCAGCCGGCGAAGACGAGCCTTTATTCAACAGAGCTTGAAATGACTTCAATCTAGAAAGCGTGCAGAGGGGCAGAAGCTCCACCTGCCTGCCGGTCAGATCTGGCTCCCCACCCGATAAGGGGGGCTCCGAGCTGACGAGAGGCGAGATCTCCCCACGGAGACCCCCACGGAACTCGCCGGCCTCTGCCTGCACAGTACGACCACGGGGCAATCATGCAATTATCTGTGTAATTACTTTTAATCAAGAGTCACACTCTCAGATTCCAAAAGCCACCGGAGAGGTGACAGCAAGGAATGAAGCCGGTCATTGTGGGCACTTTAATTAACAGAAAGGGGTGTCCCAATGAAGGCATCAGCAGCCCGGACTTACCGTCAGCCAACTGCACCACGCTGGACTGTTCCACCCCGTACTGATTCTCTGCATTCCCAAGAGCGTGGGAAATGCAATTTTAATACGTGTTTATTTTGGAACAGCTCGGGGCTTGCAGAGCTGCAGAGATGCAGTGCAGGATTCCCAGCTGTCCCTTGGGGCCATCCAGTGTGCTTACTGACGCCTGTCATTGGTATGATGCGTTTGCCACGTGCATTCCCCATTATTAACTAAAGTCTATGATGTAGTTAGGAGGAGAAAAGGCAAACATGTGGGTATTGAGATGTTGATCTCTGTCCCGGGCAGAAAAACTGTGCCCCAAAGATGCCCACATTGTCATTCCGGGACCCAGGAACATGGTACCTCATGTGGCAAAGGGAGAGATGGAGGTGTTATCCTGGCTTGTCTGGTTGGACCCCCTGGGATCACAAAGGTTCCTGGGTCCCCAGGAGATGGCGACAGAGAGAGAAGATGGAAGGATGAGAGCAGAGGCCAGGGCAGTGTGGCCAGCAGCCACGAAGCACAGCCTCCAAAAGCCAAAAACGACCAAGAGCTGGTGCCGCCCCAAGTGTCAGAAGACGCAGACCTCTGAGGACACCTGGAGGTTAGCCCAGGAAAAGCCACTTTAGACTCGGCTTCTAGAACAGTAGGGTGATGCGTGTGCCTCGTGTCCAGCCTGAGCTCGGGCCATAGTGCAGCAGCAGAGGGAGCCTACAGGGTCACCAGCTTGCATTAGAAGGAAACACAGCCAGACGCACGGTCGGCCAGCGGGGCTCCTCCAGATGACCCGAGGGTGCGCACCCCACCTCTCCGACCTCTGAGGAGCGCCTGGCACATGGAAGAGACTCAGTGCTATGTGAGTGCTTGGTTTTTTGTTTGTTTGTTTGTTTGTTTGTTTTGACAGGCAGAGTGGACAGTGAGAGAGAGAGAGACAGACAGAGATAAAGGTCTTCCTTTGCCGTTGGTTCACCCTCCAATGGCTGCCGCGGCCAGTGCGCTGCAGCCAGCGCATCGCGCTGATCCGATGGCAGGAGCCAGGTGCTTCTCCTGGTCTCCCATGGGGTGCAGGGCCCAAGCACTTGGGCCATCCTCCACTGCACTCCCTGACCACAGCAGAGAGCTGGCCTGGAAGAGGGGCAACCGGGACAGAATCTGGTGCCCCGATCGGGACTAGAACCCGCTGTGCCAGCGCCGCAAGGCGGAAGATTAGCCTAGTGAGCCACGGCGCCGGCCGTGAGTGCTTGTTTTAAAAAAAAAGGATTTTATTTATATATTGAGAGGCAGAGCTACAGAGAGAGGGAGAGACAGATAGAAAGGTCTTCCATCCCCTGGTTCACTCCCCAAATGGCTGCAATGGCCAGAGCTGCACCGATCAGAAGCCAAGAGCCAGGAGCTTCTTCCAGGTCTCCCACATGGGTGCAGGGGCCCAAGGACTTGGTCCATCTTCTACTGCTTTCCCAGGCCACAGCAGAGAGCTGGATCGGAAGTGCAACAGCCAGGACACGATCAGAACAGGCACCCATATGGGATGCCAGTGCCGTAGGTGGAGGCTTTACCTACTATGCCACAGCACCGGCCCCCATGAGTGCTTTTAAACCATTAAAATCTCCTGTAGGAATGGCTGGTATATGATAGGCTAGGAATGAGGTGTATTCTTTATTCCTGTTGGATAGTAGTAGGAGAAACGTCGACTCCTCTACCCCTGGCCACCGAGGCTCCTGTAGGCCCCATCCTGCGGCATCGGCTGCTGTAAGTACACCCTCGACTCCTTACGGATCACCATGATGGCTGCTCCACAGTTTGCGGGTGAGGCCACGCTGCAGCTCGCACAACTAAACCACACAGCAGGGAGGACCTGGAGTTCACGGACCAGCTTTCCATTTCCAGGACCCGGGGGAGACACAGCTCCTTGGCCAGATTTGTGCTCTCTACCAAGACCTGAGTTGGCAGGCATTTCTTCCGGGTGGCTCGGGCCCCTGGGAAGAGTGCCCAGGAGCTGGGGTCCCAGCAAAGGGTGTGCTGAGCTGACAAGAGAAGCAGCAACATTGCCACGCTGTGCCCTCTGCAGAGGCCAACGTGTTGGCTCCTCCCGGAAGAGACATCAACGGCAGGGCGGGGAGCTCCCAACTCGCACAGCGCAGAAACGCGGAATCTCAGCCTGCTGCCATCGTTGGCCTTTCTCTGAGAGAATCTGATGGGGGAGGGCCCTGTGGGGGGCTCTTTCTCAAAGTCTCCCTACCCCTCCTCCCTCCTCGTGCAAACACCTTGGTAGACCACCTATGCCACGGGACATCGCCATCTGTGGTTTCCTGTGTGTGGTGAGCAGCCTCTTGGACATCCCGAGTCCCTGGTGGGCAGATGTGGTATGTGCCACCCTGGGTCTGGACTGGCCGTGTGCTGCAGGGTCTCCTCCTGCGTCCTGTGCTGGGTTGTAGGGTCTTCCTCCTCGTCGCATGGCTGGGCAGCCAGCCGGTCCCTCTGGGGTCCAAGCTCTGTGCGCCTTTCTCTTCCCAGTCATCCCTGCAGGGGCACTATGGGGTGGCCACGGGAGAGATCACAGAAACAGCTTCTCCCTCCAGCCTGCCTCGGGGGAATCCAGGCTGTGGCATCTGGGGGTGAACGTGGCCTTGCCCACCCGCAGCCTCGATGTCCTCATCTACACGAGGGGAGCTGCCCGTTCTGCCCACCCGTGCCGCGAGTTTGTGATAACTCACCCTGACTCCTGCCGGTCCGGAGGTGACTGGCCATGCCCGGGCATCTGTCATGGACTGAGCCGGTCTCACGATGCTCGACTGCTTGGGGTTCACGTTGCAGTTCTACAGCTAACGCTGAGGTGGCTGGGTCAGCTTGCTCATCCCATGAGATCCGATTCCTTTTCCTACAAAATAGGTGGTGCAGAGGCGGGGCCCCAGAGACTCGCTGAGTGGCAGTCAGTGTCTGTAGGGACACAGCCTACATCATGCCCATAACTGACCCTTCTCAAGGACTAATTATGGGTATTAGTATTATTACCCGTATGGCCTAGTTGGAATCCAGAGTCTGTGTTAACCACGGTGCAGCACTGCTTTCAGAATTACTGTCAGACACGAGGCGGTTGCTGGATTCCGTGGCACAGATGCCACACGGGACACCCACGGGCCACGTCGGAATGGGAACGCCGGGTGTCAAGCTCCATTTCTGTTTCTGATCCAGCTTCCTGCCAAAGTGCACCCTGGGAGGCAGCAGGGGATGGCTCTGGTATTTGGGTCCCTGCACCCACGTGGGAGACCCAGGTTGAGTTCTGGACTCCTGTCTTCAGCCTGGTCTGAAGGCATTTAGAAAGCGAACTAGCAGGTGGATAATCTCTCTCTCTCTCTCTCTCTCTCTCTCTCTCTCTTTCCCTCTCTCTCTGTGTTTATCTCTTTCAAATAAATAAAAGCAAATAAATTGTTAGTCACAATAAATTATCTTAAATGTATGTACTTATCCCCTACATGTAAGCACATATGCAAAAATGTACCCATATATGTCTACATACACATGGATGCAGGTGCAGTGTCGATGTTGAGGAAGACGGATGTAGATACAGACATGTGGATATACACGTAGGAATATATATATAGAGAGAGACATAGAGATGTATTTTCCCCTTAAAAAACAAGCACTGAGGGGAAGACAGAATTAATAAACTGGAACATAGATCTTAGGAAACTTCCCAGAACACAACACAGAGACAAAGCACTGAAAATACTCAAGAAGTGAAGAAGAGAGCTGGAGGCTGGAGCGAGCAAATGTTCTGCAGGAGAGGGAGGAAGAGCGAATGCAGGTGGTGGCTGAAGGACCAAACCTTAGAATGGTTTAAAGTTGATGGAAAAGCTCAGCTTCCGCTTAGGAATTTGCGTCAGAACCCAAGTGGTGTGTTCTAAAGTCCATTTCTAAATAGCATACGGTAGGTAAAGTTAAGCAGGCTTGAAACATATAAAACAGTGAGAATTGGGATGAACTTAACCATGATGAAATTGGAGGATATTAAAAGTCAGATGATGTCCACATCTCAGGCAATGTAATAGTAATGATACTGAACTCTGGTAATTTAGTTTTTACATACGCAATTTTACTTAGGGGCAGAAAGAGAAGGAGAGAGAGGACATAAGACAAAGGAGGGGGGAGAGAGTGAGAGCAAGAGCAAGCGAGAGAGAGAGAGAGAGAGAGCATACTCAGCCTCCTGTTCACTTCCCAAATGGCCTTAGCAGTCAGGAGTGGCGGGATTGGAACCCGGAGCAGAGAGTCCAAGCCAGGTCCCACACGGGGCTGGCGGAAAGCCCTCTCCTCGGGTCCTCACTGCTGCTCCCAGCGCTGTGTCGCCTGGAAGCCGGGCTCAGGGGTCGGAGCAGAGGAGCAATCCCAGGTGCTTCCGTGTGGAACACGGCCATCTAACAGCTAGGCTAAATCCCGCTCCTGCTGTTCTGTGCTTCGGTTGTGTGGTTAGGAGCGTGCAATTTGAAATTATAGGATAGCACCCTGATGTCTACATCTATAAAATCAAACCCAGGGATGAGTGTTTGGTCTTGCACTCAAGACTACAGTGTCTGCATTTGATCCCACCCCTGGACCCTGCCCCCACTTCCTGCCGATGCAGAGCCTGGGCGGCGGCTCAAAGCGTTGGGTCTTGTCCACCCACCTGCAGAGATCCTGGCACCTGGCGCCAGCCTGGCCCGGTCCTGGCTGCTATGGGCATTTGGAGAGTGGAGAGTAGACGGAGCTTTGCCTTTGGTCTGTATGACTCTCTGTCTCTGTGTCTCCCTCTCCCCGCCTCTCTGTCTCTCTGCCTCCTGAGTAAAACTAAACGTAGCATAGTACAAAAGTCATTAAAATTACAATGGCACGGAAAATACAGGAAAAATCGTGCACAGTGAATGCCAACCATGGGAAACCTGGTGGAGTTTTATCCAATTCTGGAGATAATGGTTTTCAAGGCAAAAACAAAACACAAAATAAAACAAAACAAATGCTGCAGCTGTGACGAGACTGTAAGTAATGATTGAAGAACAATCAATGGAAACGAGCAATGAGCTGAAATCACACGCGCTAACCACGCCATGTAAGTAATGTGAATATTGTCACGATTATTAGGTGAATTTGGCCAATCATTTATAAGATAGGAAGATTTAGTATATCTCATTTGCAGATGCATGAGGCAAAAGAAGAAAATTACTAAGGACGAACACCACCTAGCTGAGTCAGCTGCAATGGAAAGATTCACATAGAGCCCTCCACCTTTAAGTGAGACTACGTATTCCTGCCAAACACAAAACAGCATTGTTTTAATTATCTCCAGAAGGTTCATGTAATTAATGTAAATTGAAGCACTTTTTAATCAGAAAACACTGAAAATGAGAATGAAAACTTTCTCATATTTGTAGTTCATAACTTTAAAAAGTAACCACAATACACATTAGACTCGTTTGGACTTAATGGCCACGGAAGCCATGTGGAAGAGGTAACAGCCTGGGATCGCCTACCCAGGGGAGGGCGCTAACATGACATCACAGGAACCGCTAGCTCCAAGTCCGTTCTAGAAAAGAGAACGTCTAGAAATCAGAATGAATGAGAATCGGAAGGAAGAAGTTACAGGAGAGACGGAGAGTCTCAGGGAAGCCAAAGGGACAGAGAAGTCACCAGGGGATCTCTGGAAAAAACTAAGACTGTAAGGCGAGTATCGGGAAGACTGACGGAGAGGACTGTGTGTGTGTGTGTGTGTGTGCACACGCATGTGTGCATACAGCACAGGAGTGGCATGCGGCACAGCTCTCAAAATGCAGGCTGGCACACTCGCGTCCCACGTCAGAGCTCCTGCGCTCAAGGCCCGGCCCTGCTCCCGAGTCCAGCTTCCTGCCAACGTGCACCCTGAGAGACGCAGACCTCACTGGAAGTACCTGGGTCCCTGCCCGCCGTGTGGGAGACTGGATGGAGTGCGACGCTCCTGGCTTCCTCCTGGTCCAGCCCTGGCTGTTACAGACATTTGGGAAGTAAAGCAGTGAACAGCAGAGGTATATTCTCTCTCTCTCTCTCTCTCTCTCTCTCTGCATTTCAAATAAGTACAGTTTTATAACAATGAATACAAAGGCTCAATAAGATGCAATTGTAGATGAAGTAGCATCTTTGGAGAAAATTCGAGATCGCTTTCCCCTGTTTGCTCAACTTCTTGCTCAGTTTCGGAAGAATTAAGATGAGAAGAATGGTGATTGCTGTGTAGGACATGTGGGGAGGAGTTCAACTTCATTCACCCTCCAGGAAAAACAAGCAAGCAATCCCCTGTTTGAACGACAAAGCTAACAAAACAGATGGCACTCTGGAAGGGTTGGGGTCACAGGCGATGCTAGTGCAGGAATTAGTTTTTAATTGAAAAATATGCAAGCTGTGAGGTTTGCAAACATCTGTGTTTGTAAGGACTTGTGAAGATGCTGTTGAAACTACTGAGCCAGCAGGAAAGAGCTTCTGATGAGCAGTGTGTGCAGGACCAAGTCAGAGCGTGAGAGGCCTCCCTCTCGGGGAGCTCCGTGTGCTGACACAAGCCTGAGAGACCACGTTCTGTCTACGTGGAGCAGCAGCAGGAGAAGGTTCAGGGGGATGACAAACATCAAAGAGTAAGGGATTGGCAAGAATTGAATGAAAAGAATTCAGTAACAAAAAACAATCTTTAAAACATCAAATCTGATCATTCATCTTTACATTGTTAAATCTGCTCTATTTGTTGCTATGAGCGGAGGATGCAGAGAACAGAATGGATCTTTGAGATAATTCTATCATTATTGACGACGTTATTGGCAGTTATTGAGTGTCCCTTAGGCGAGATAGCTAAAAGCAACGATTTCCACTCTGTAAGACAACAGCAGGAGAGCGCGTCTGTGGTCCTCACCCTACTGAACAGACCCTTGAACTCGAGCAGATCTGAGGCCCTTCTCCACTGTCCAGGCCCGAAGTCGGGCTGTTTCATCATTCACTGTTACCTTTCTAATTAGAGGTAATTAATTACCTTTCTAATTTCTAATATACATTTCAGGTGACTTCGCAGCCAAAATAGCTGGAAATACCTCAGCAAAAATACCTCTTAAACAGATGGTGGGGCCGACACTGTGAACCTGCTAGTTAAGCCCCTGCCTGCGATACCCACATCCCACAGGAGTGCCTGTTCAAGTCCCAGCTGCTCCACTTCTGATCCAGCTCCCTGCTAATGTGCCTGGGAAAGCAGCAGAAAACGGCTCAAGTCCTTGGGCCCCTGCACCCACGTGGGAGACCTGGATGGATTTCCAGTCTCTTGACTTCAGCATGGCCCAGCCCTGGCCATTAAAGTCATTTGGGGTGTGAACCAGAGGAAGGAATCTCTCTCTCTCTCTCTCTCTCTCTCTCCCCCACCCAATCACTCTGCCTTTCAAATAAAGAAGTACATCTTTAAAAAAAAAAAAAGGTGGTGAAATATGGACTCTCCAAACAAATAGAAGCTACCGTTGTTATGAAAAGACCCACACAGGAGCAAGGGACAGCGAGAGATCTTCAGGATGAGTGGAATAATCTCAAGTCTCAGGGGAAAGCAAGAAGGAGAGAAATCA